>NC_089839.1:241987948-242287948 GCF_035609145.1 Eleutherodactylus coqui | reverse complement strand
AACCTGGGCTTTACCTTCATTGCCTGCACCCACTGCTGCTGTGACCGCGCGTTTCCTGAAACAAAAATGGACCGGTTGACGCTCCTAATACTTATCTATTGTAAGTACAGAACAATCGTTATGAATGAACTTGAAATACCGCCATAGAATCCACCTGAAGTGATCTCCTCTTCAAACATGTCGGAGAAGCCGCGTCCTGAGTTCAGTTTTTCTAGTCGACTGTCAATAAACTGTTTGGAAAGACAAGCCAATTACAGATCTGCGATTCCAGTTGGGTCAAGTAAATAACGGAGACAATGATGTTTTGCGCTTTATTCACACGGCGAGCATTACTGGAGATGTACTGTACACCCTGAGTTCATGGACAGAGCACAGGAAGATAGAAGGATCCTCTTTGTACAGACTGGTAAGAGTCTGATATCTTGCTGGGCGAATCCCATTGTCCCATAAATCAAAGAGGAATGACTATCTAGAGAAATTTATGTGCTGGCTTTAAACACGTCTTCAGAGCAATTAAAAATAAGGAGGATCTTTCATACAATAATACAAACAATTATTCTTCCCCGTTGACCTCCTTCACAGTGTGTCTCGCCCTCCGTATATTCAATAATGCCAGTTACGGCCTATATGTAAACTTTAGAGTGTTTTTTTTTAGTTCCTAATACTCATACAAAACTTCCCACAAACCTATTTTTGACATTTCTTATTTCCCTACCAAGCTGTAACTTATTGTGAATATTTAAAAGGATTTTTACCATTAAAGACATTTATCCCCTATCCTGTGATTCCTCAGGATACGGGAAAAACCCGTTTAACCGCTTTCCCTACCAAAATGAAAATTGGAACAACTTGTCCGTTATGGAAGCTTAATATATTTGCATCATGGCGTTCGTGCCTCTATGCTGACAGCCAGACTCCTGCAGTAATGCCCAGGATCAGTGATAACTCTGATCCCAGCCTTTAAACTCCTTAGATGCTGTGGTCATACTGACCATGGCATCCAGGCAGTATGACAGAAGGAGGGGGCTCCCTCTATTCCCACAGGCCACTGTGATCGCAATCAAAGGCCCTAACAAAGGCCTCCAGAGCTGACATAGATAAATATCTACTAGGCTGTGCCTTCGGCATGGCCTAATGGGTTAGGTGAAAGCTGAAAGGCAGAGGAAATAATGCTTTGGTGTAGTAAGTATGCCAAAGTATTACAAAAGTGATCAATCAATTACATTGTAAATCCAAATGCCAACTCAAGACACGGACACAACAACCGTTGGGTGCACAGACAAGTGCAGGCACACCCCATAGCAATAGAAAACAAAAACCTCAGGCACTTTCGTGGTTACCAGTATAAAAATAGTATTTTATTTTGACATCATGAATAAAAACATCTTCCAAAAAAAAGCTCCCTGGTATCCCTGGAAGTGCCGGAGGTTTTAATTTTCAATCCATTGCATCCCCTAGCACGACTATTTAAATTTTTACATAAGTGTCAAGAAAGTTTGAAGAACAACAAAAATGCAGTAAAACAAAAAAAGAAAATATTTTTCTCCATAAAAGGTGGTCTTATTTTGTAAAAGTACAGAAAAAGAAAAATCAAATATACAAAAATGTTATCACCACAATCATGATAACTAGAGATGAGCGAGCATACTCTCTAAGGCAAACTGCTCGAGCGAGTAGTGCCTTATGCGAGTACCTGCCCGCTCGTCTCTAAAGATTCGGCTGCCGGCGGGGGGCAGGGAGCGGCGGGGGAGAGCGGGGAGGAACGGAGGGGAGATCCCTCTCTCCCTCTCTCCCCCTGCCCCCCCTGCTCACCGCTGCAACTCACCTCTCACCCGCGCCGGCAGCCGAATCCTTAGAGACAAGCGGGCAGGTACTCAATAAGCCACTACTCGCTCGAGTAGTTTGCCTTAGCGAGTACGCTCGCTCATCTCTAATGATAACCCAAGCAAGAAAGTTAACACAATATGTTAACTGCATGATGAATGGCGTGGGGGTACGTCTTGTCACCCAAAAAACAAGCCCTCATACGGCTACCACAAGGGAAAACTAAAAATGTTACGGTTATACATGACAGTTATGGCACGCAGTGAGCAGTAGGACAGTGCCCAGAACAATGGAGGAATTGTTATTTTTCCGTTTCCTCTTCCAAAAGAATTATTTAATGTGAATCAATAACTTATAAGTCCTCCAAAATGGTTCTAATAAAAAATACAACTCATTCTCCAAACACATGCTTATACACCGATGCACGGACAGGGAAATAAAAAAGCTACAGCTCCTTGAATGTGGCAATATACAGACTGAGATGTGCAAAAATAGGAAAACATGCAAAAACGTATATAGTGTTGGTGTCACCGTAATCGCACCAACCCTAAGAATAACGCCAACACATTAGTTATGTTGCACAGTGAAAAACACAAAATCGATAGCAGAATTTCTGCAAATTTTTTTTATTCTCCCCCCCATCCATAAAGAGTTGATAAAAGTGAATCAACAAGTTACATGTACCCCAATAGTGCTGTAGAAAAATACAGCTCAAATAAACAAAAAAGAAGCCTTCATACAGCCGCCTGAACAGAAAAGCATAAAAAGTTGAGCATGCATATTTATAGTAGAATCAGAAGAAACAGCCATCGGCTGAATGAGTGTTTGGCTGACAGCTAGCTTCCACTTATGGCCAGTTTTACTCTGCACAATATTTGACTAGTTAGCAATACATTTTCTGGAATGGCTCTTCCTACTGTGATGGTGGACACGACACTGAACCACAGTTAGCCATTGTGAGCTTATAAAGTTAAGCCTGTTAATTTGTTCACTAATACAAGCATAAAAAAGCTTCCCATGCATGGTTCTCCGTCATCTCATATCCGTATCCATCAACCTTGGCTCTGTTACTTTTAAAGACACCAAAGACTACTGTTTGATGTCAATGCCCAGAGCTCCACTCCCCCCCCCCCGCCAATATTTGAAACCCTGTTCGTGCAACACATTTAAAACCTCAACCTAGAAAGGCCACAAAACCTGACAGAAACCACCATTTTCTACACAAATTTACATAAGCTTAATCACTTTTGAGGTCTATTTCACAGCATATTAACAGAAACACATTCTTCGGCACTCCCATACATGTAATATCTGAACAGCAATGCACATCTGTTGTTTATTCTCACTGCATAAAATATAAGGCTTTTAGCATACATTTTGATGAAAACATGTGGGCCCATCCGCCACGTCCAGCCATGGCTTATGTGCACCATCACATTTAATCTATTTGGTGAAAGTGCTGAATTTGTATTTTTACTGCATGTGCTTTCCCATTCATTCGGAGGCTTTTTGGCCAAAGAGGGGTGTCTTTAGACCTATGAAGCCATACAATAATGTTTGCCTGGACGTGGTACATATGCCCACATGTTTTGATCAAAATTTGTACTAACAACCTTGCATTTTTATGCAGTTCGTATAAACAACAGTTGTGCAATTTTATTCAGATATTAAATGTGTTTGAGTGCTGAAGCGTGTGCTTCTGTTACTGTATTTGTCGCAGTCCTGGCTTATGTGCACCGTCACATTTAATTTAGAAGTTTTTTGTTCCACAAGATAATTTCCAGAAAAAAATGGGATGGTTGAGATATATGAAACTTTTTCAGTGTTTTGGGTGATCCATGCCAATATTATGCTTGCTTGTCATTCCATGACTATTCCACACACCCCAAGCATTTATATATTTATGGGGGGGGAGGGGTGGTAGTTATTTCTTCTCCGCAACTTCTATAGGCCGACTACCATTATAAGAAACAGCATCATGCATCATATTGGAATTTTGAACCAACCAAAAAATGTTATTGATTTTATACTAGCAAGCCAAAATTAGGAACTACAAAAAACTGAGTTTGCTAAAGAATGAAATCAGTGTGGCCAGTGTTACATAAGAAGAAGGTATTCCTATACAGAGATAGGAATTCTCAAACACAAGCTTAGAAGCTTGGAGATGCAAATGCCTATTATTAGGTCTTCCTGCCATTCCAATGAAGGACATAGTTTAGGACATTGATTCCCAACCTGGGCGCCGCTGCTGCGACATCCTGGTGTGCTGTGGGAGAGGAGAGGGAGTTCCACTGCAGGGGTTCCATGACATAATAATGTTTTGATGTGCAGCGACCTGAAAAGGGTTGGAAAACACTGGCTTGGGAGGACACAACTATGAAATAGGGCAGGATATGCAGTTTTTATATACAAATAGTGTTTAACTAAAGCATCCTGATGTATACTTCTACACTAAGGCCTCTTTCACACGACTGTATGTGTTTTTACGTTAGTCGGTAACCGCCGTAAAATACGCTGCAGCGCGGAACCCCTAAATCGGCAGAAATCCTCGGAGTGACTAATAATGGTTAAATAGAGCCAGCTGTCTTCTTTTACCTCCTTTAGAAGTCTACGGGAGCTTCCTGCATAACTCAGCAAAAGATAGGGCAAGACGTAGCGTATGAAATTGGCAACCGAAACCGCTTGCTATTTTTCCTGGCGTGATTTTTTTATGCACTCATCTGAATGAATACATTGGAATCCAAGGCTTCAGATGAGATAGGGCTAAATTAGCTACATAAAAAATGGTTGTGTGAATAAGGCCGAAATGTTGAGAAAAGAGTTGTAAAGTTAGGATATAGGCATTATATTCCTCTAACAGATTTTACGGAGACCCGAAGACCAACATGATAAACTCTGATATCTGTTGCCTCTACATTTTTCAGTTTAGTGCTGCTTGAGCTGCGTGAGAAGTACAAGTCTATACATTATTCCTGAAAATAGCCAATCTTGTGAACACCAAGTACTCATGTCATTAACCTCTTCAAACCCCCAGATCACAACTGCATGACTTCCCTTTAGATCAAATGTCTTACAAAAGTAAGAATTAACACAGCTGCCTTGTATGCAGGCCAATGTAGCCTATACTAGCCTATCTACAAAAGGATGGAAAATCCAGGGATCTGGGGCAGAAACCTTGTAACGACTTGGCCATTCCTGCTGTATGGTATCTACTTGCATCTCTGATGACAGATGCCCTTCAGATACAGAGACAAGCACGTTGCACTGCACAATGCAGACTATTGTAAGCGGTGCGCCATGACGGCACTGGTTTATGAGTTTGACACCTCGTGTGTGTACACGACTCGTGACTGGTTCTGTACCTGCTTAAAGAGCTGCAAGTTAACAGCTTTCTCTAAAAACTGCTTCATGGTGCTGGAACGATGGGCTACAAAGCTCTCTTCTGAAAACGTTATTGGTTCCCCCTAAAGAGATCAGAGGAGAGAAATCAGGTAGAGGCAATATACAAACACGCCACTGTGTGCACTTCAGTTATCGCCTATTACATAAATGTACATAGTAGATATCACTCACAGGAATTAAGGATAAAAATTCCTAGTGGTTGGTGTAAAAACTGCAATTTTCCCTGTAAGAAATGTAAAATACCATGACTTATGCGCCTAAAGGCCTCCTTATACGGCAAGGAAAAGTTATCCGCTCCTGCCAAATTTCAGTAAATATGGCTGACGATGGATGTATAGGGGGCATCCCGACAGTCACCCAACAGATGATGTTGGAGGAAAGAAGTATGAGGTACATTGAATTTCAATCTTTTTGTGTCCCCTTCGATATAAGCTACTACCAGAGCTGTCCAGCAACAACTTTCCTCCCTTTGTAAATGGAAAGCACCCGAACGCTTACCCGAATCGAGCATTCATGTGTATGAGGGAAGTGGAAGAAAGAGTTGTCAGCTGAATGAGCAGTTGGCTGACGGGGGGGCAGGGATTTCCAGACCCTCGGTTACATGGTAACACTTTATTATGTGCATGATATTGAGCTTGGTTGCGCCTATTGATTTTGTTCAGGAATGTCTTATACGTGTGACTTGAGGTGATGTATTTCCCTACGTACTGATGCTCCATTTCCTTTTGGGGTTGTCATATTAACCCTTTCCAATCCACTGTCTGACATCTAAAGACATGATTTAAGGCTGTACAGCTCCGATGTTGGAAGACGCCCGTCAAGGTTCTCTTACTGTATATTGCCAGCCTCTCTGCTGTTTGAGCCTATCCAACATGTCACTTCATGCAGTACTGCCTTTAGCCAGCAGATAGCGCTGTTGTATAACAGCAGAAAATGAGTGAGGCTCCTAGGAAAACCAGGATACAAATTGGATTGGAAAGGGTTAATAAATATGCAGAACTGACATTTTTGGTGGGATTATAGCTTTCTTCATACAGGATTTAGGACAAGTGCAGAAACAGGAGCTTTAGTCCCGCACCATATTTTTACTATGGTGCGCCATTTAAGCCCAGGACCAGGTGCTGTATAGTTATGGTGCTTGGTCCTAGATTACCCTATTTTATACTCTCAGAGGTCTGCATTGATGTCAACCACTGTGACATTACTAGGCCTCTTCCTTTAAGGAAAAGCGCCAATCCATACTGTGGCCGATATTGCAGAATGAAATAAGTAGTAAGTAAACACCACAACGCACAGGTTTATATCGGAGGGCGTCCCGGTATGAACCAAACAGCGCAGCCTGCGCTCGGAGGAAGGCACGTGACACTCCATCTCCCGTGGAAGTCGACTGCTTCTTCAGCTTGCTTTTCAGGGTTGAGACCTACAAAGAAAGAACAGCAGAGAAACCCAGTATTAATACTGGAGCGTGAAGCACAATGTATCACACGGGAGGATAATGCGAGAAATAATTAGGAGGGGGAAAACATTTTTAAATCAATCAGAAAAATGCTGCAAGTAAATAGATTAACATGAAATGCAGAATATCCGAAGACTCCGAACAGATGAGAGGAAAGTGGCTGGAGGGACAAGAGAAAGAAAGGAAATGTCATAAGGAGGGAAGAGGAGACAAAATGAATTAGCACCTGTGAAATTGACCTGGTGAGGGGTGACAACATCCAGTGGTGTGGGTCTCATCCCTACTGACTCAGCCCAAATCTCAGAGCCCTTTGCAAAAAAATGTATATTACACCTGCTGAACTGTTAATGGAAATGAAGGTGGGGGCACCCCAAGGTGAGAAAGCAATCTCTGTCACTTTCTTCTCCCTGGGCCTACCACATAAACATCTTTTATTATCTGTGCACCTATCATCTAACCATAACTCGGGTAAAACTTTTAGCTCTCCCTCTAAATCCTCCAAGTAAACAGAGCGTGACCCGTGCGGCCCACAACCCCTGCCAGACCAGACATTCCTACTGCATCCAATCTGTCAGTATTGTGCCATGTGCTTTCTGCTTGTGAACAGATCTACACAATGCTAGATGACAATTCTGCAGGAAACCTGATGTCTTCACGCACCTTTTCTCATGCTGGGGGGACTATAGTGCAGGGGTGACATGTTAGCGGCAGTAGTGGAGATGCAGGATGTTGTGCTGGCTCTAATCCGCCATCGGGATGATTGAACAAGTCACTTTTTCTTAGGGAACATAACTCATATTTTTATTAAAAAAGGCTATGTTAAATTAAAAGAAAGTTAGCAAAAAAAAAAAGTTTTTTTGCCTGGCCAGGCATTTTATCCAGCTAAACAAAAATTATATTATATATATATATATATATAAATATATATATATATATATATATATATATATACACATATACATACATACATACATACAGACACGCACACACACACACACACACACACACACACACACCTTAGTAATGTTGTCGTAGGAGGGGAAAAGTTGTATATTGCTCCCCTTTCACCAATACAGTGATTCACATCCGCATCGTGCTAAACACTGGCCCCCCACGAGGTAAAGCAGAGGGAATGGAAGAGAGAGAAACAGAACCATGTGCCACAATGAGGTGCACGCCAGTGCATTTAGGCACCCGACATGCCAGAAACAGCCAGCGCTGTAGAGTACTGAAGCTCTGATCTTGGACGCCAAGCATTCTCGGCGCTGCAAGCACCCTATATAAGGAATTCTTGCTGTGTTGCATTGGGTGAGGGAGCATAGGGTGTCCATATGTGTGGAGAAGGTGCTACTGGAGCACCATCAACAAGAGATGCAATAGCCTGCAGTGAAGGCCATGCAACAGAAAGACAGTAGAGACTGAGACTTAAAGAGAGAAGTGAGGCTGTACCAGAGAGCTGAGAAGCGAAATTGCCAGCAAAATTGCCAGAGTGGAAAGCAGGAGACAGTGTAGACTCTCAAAAGAAGAGAACTGCGGTTTCTGCTGGCTGGAACCCAAAGGAATGACAGCTGAGTCGCATCTTCCACTCGACGAATCGTAAGTTAGGCCAGCCTCCAAACACATAGGTGTGCACACCGCTAGGGACAAAAGAATTAGCCAGTAGGCATGTTGCGACCAGCGCCAAAGACTTTAGCAAGTGGTCAGATGCTTGTTATTGGAATTGCTGTTACAAGTTTTGCGCTCAAGTACTTGGGGGTAGACTAAGGTAGTGACATTTAACAGTTAAGCCTGAAATCTCATAGACAGTGTTATTAGAGCTTGCCTAAGTTGCGCTCCGGAATTACTAAACTGTGAAAAGTGAAGTCTTATTCCTTTGCATTATGTTACATAGGTTGTCTTTTTGTTCTACAGGATTGCTGCTATTACTTCTTGTGGTACCTAAAGCAAGATTTAGCTAGTGGTAGCTAGCATCAAGTGACTACACGCAGGGGTGTAGCTATAGGGGTGCAGACGTAGAAGTTGCTACCGGGTCCTGGTGCCCTAGGGGGACCAAAAGCCCCTCTCTCATATAAGAAAACACCAGTATTATAAATGGCACATGGATGGTTGGGGGGGGGGGGGATTTTACAGATTTTGCACTGGGGCGCATTACATTTAGTGTCTGCCTAATCTTTAGTTTCTACCTGCTAGTGTTGCATCGATGGACTTCTTAAAAGACCCAACAATGCAGAGCAAACTTGTGAAAAGGCCCATATGCTACATTTTTGTATCCGTGCCCATGATACTTCAGCTATGCCTCGACCTAACTATACGGTAATAGTTTAATCGCTTACTTGTCCTTCTACCATTCTTTACTTGAATTCCTTGTTCCTAAATAAACATTGCACATTTTTGTTACTCCGTCTACTGCATCGTATTCTGAACCTGTGCCATAATACCGCCACCCGTGACCCAGTCATACTACATCCACCCAGATTCACAATATGGAGAAGATAACCTGTAAACTAATCCTATCTGCCCAAGGCTGTTGAAAATAAAGCCGCATTGAGGTTGCTGATGGAGCCATCACTAAGTATAATACAAGGAGCGGTCATGTTTGGATTAGAATAGCTTCTTGTAGTTTACCAGCTAAATACACAACACTGAGAAAACATACAGCGGCTTCATTCAAAAAGGAGTTAATATGGTCTTGCCAAACTATACAAGTGTGAGGAGGCCTCCCTTAACGATCATAATAGAAGAGTCAAATTAATTAGTGTGTAATCCTAGTAGGCTTCTAACAAGGGCAGAGAGAGGCTTTACAGAGTGAAATTAAAGAAAAGGACATCGCTGTGGGTGATGAGGGCACCGGCACGGGTGACATTCTGCATTCAGTCCTCCCTCATGAGTACATCAAAGGAGAGATGATGCCCCACTGGGTGCAATTATCATATAGCTTGAAAGGGGGGTAGTTTGGTTATGCATAATATACGGAGCTGATCATACATAGATGATGAATTGTATCGCTATTACCTTGTGAAAGAACATACATTATTGAGGAGCAGCATATATGAATCTAGAGCAAACACAATGCATTTACCATAATTACTGTATATATATATATATATATTACACACACACTGGAAGCAAAAATCTGCTCAAATGAGCAGTAAAGCAACTGGCTGGGGGTATTTTTTTTGTTCCTTGCCTGCAGTTCAGGGTTTCAAGCGCTCACACCTATATTGCTCCAGACAAGGCTCCTGCAGAAACCAACTGTCCAGACTCAGCTGTTGTAAAACATCTATGAATGCAGAACTGTCAAAAAACATATACTCGTATAATAGGGCATGACTTCATGAAATGGACTAGTGAGTGACAGCTCCGTCTCTCTAGAGATGCGGCAGCACCAGCCACTGTTACAAACCTCCGTGATGTAGAACTGACCACATATTATTGTCAGATTGCCAGGACCCATATCTTGATGCTTTACTGACTTAACCCACTGCAGTCATTAAATGCTCAGCATCTCAAATAAAGAAAAAAACTAGGCATAACCGAAATTATGTAATCCGCATGTAAGGGAAAGTGAAGACTGAGTTGTGATGATTTAGATTGTGTTAGAGGGATTTAGAGATTTCCTTTTAAATGTTTTTATTTGATTTTCTACAACAGGCTGCATTCTATGGAGAAAGGTGCAAGAGGTGACCAAGAAACTCCATCCTAAGACCGGTTTCACATCTGCCTCGGAAGCTCAGGTCGGAGGTTCCGTCACGGATCCGACTCAAAAATGCATGCAGCGCTTTTTCTTCCGTCCAAAAGCTGGGCAGCTGAGATGAAAGCGGATTGATCCCATTATAGTCAATAAGGTCTATCCGGCACTATTTGGTTCCATCCAGAGATGGAGCTGTTCGGCCATGGGGATTCCGTTGAGCAGGAAAGTGGAACAGTGAACGCAAAATGTGAAACCATGTTGGACGCGGCGTTTACCCCAAAAACTGAATTGATATGAAAAAATAATTTTTTGGGGACCATGGAAATGAAGCAGTAGAGAATATTTTATTCACACTGTCCGTTTGTCTTATGGTTTTGCTAGAATCCTTGAAAACGGCATTCAGACAGAACCAGGGTCAACTACACTACTCGATCCTCCAAATTATAAGGAAAGGAATAGAACCACATGGAATGGAGATCCAAGCGGTTTCCGTTTGACAAAAAGTCTATCGTTCCATTCACGGTTCCATCTGAATGCCGGTTCCTGCAATAATGATGGAATCTCAAGATGAAAACCTACAGTGAAAACAAAAGCGTTGTGTGAAAAGACACAAGCATGGTATCAATGTATGAGGTCTATGAATACTGGACAGTACAGGGTGTCAGTGTGCTGTCCGATGCGAAACGTGCCCGAGTTTCTTGGTGCAACTTGCATCCGGCCCTCCGATTATGGTCTTCCATTGTAGATTGGCATTTGGAGCATTAAGGGCATACTCTATTGAGTGAGGAGTTGTGCTTTATTAGTACTTTAATAACATTTTCTTTTATCCTCATGCCATATTTTGGTCCAAAATTCTATGCCAATTAATCTCTTAAAAATCTTTAACCCCTTAAAAACCAGGGTGCTTTGATCATAAAGGACCAGACAGCTTTTAGTGCTTTTACCCATGTGCTGGTTTTATGGCACATATCTTATCTTTTTTCCTTGTCTGCCAAAATTATTTTTGCTGTTTTTTGGTGACATATTGGGCTATTTTTTAATACCCTTTTCACTCAATTTTTTTTTTGAGGGGGGGGGGGGGGGGGTATTAGGGGTAATGTGTGCAAAAAGTAAAAAAATATATATTTTTTAATTTATAGTTAACATTATAATATTTACATTAAAATAAACAACAGGAATTAAAAATTGCTTCTGCCTTCTCCTTCGGGTCCTCGCCTGTGTCTGACAGCCAGAGACCCAAAATACTCCTACTAGATTGCAGAAACAGGAGCTTTAGACCCGCACCATATTTTTGCTATGGCATGTGATTGAAGCCTAGGACCAGGCGCTGTATATTTATGGTGCTTGGTCCTTTTAAAGGGGTTTTGCCGCTGCCGAAAATTGCTTCACAGCCACTCTGTACTTTCTGGTTGCTGCAGACCAGGGCAAGTGACTGCTGCAGCCAATCACTGCCTATACAAGGTCATGGCTGTGGCCAGTGATTGGCTGTTGCAGTCACAGGTCCCAGTCAACAGCAACCAGGAAGTACAGAGTGCATGTGCAGAAATTTTAGGTAGTGGGAAACCCCCTTTAAAAGATTAAACACATGGCCCTGGCAAAGTGCCACAATTTTACTTTTGTTTGCGGAGACAACGTTCCTGCCTCCAACAGCAGCTTTAGCACACCCAATCATTGATGAGGTGCGCTAAACACAAAAAATAGAACAGACACTGCTCTAAAATCGTGGCGCTACAAAGCTCCACTTTCGAGCACGTCTGTGTGACTCCATTGAAATCAATGAGAGCGTTTTATGGCAATTACCGCGTTAATCACAACGCTGCGGTAATCGCGGAGGAAAAATGTCTCTGTGAGAATGGCCTCAAAAAGTCACAAAATGTACAGAGGACATTGTCCTGGTGTAGCTTGAAACAATATATGGCAGTATTTATATATGTCAATGAATATTGCATGAAAATGGATACACTTGCTTGCTTTTTTTACATTGAGTTTTCCTCCTCATGCATTTAGAAATCCTGATACTTGCTTTGCAGGCTCTCCTACATTCACATTCTAGCTCTGATCAGCCGGTCTCTCTCATGAACATGCACAAGCTCAGCTTCCCTCTCCTCTTTCATAGGTTGTGTAGCATAACTACACCCACTCAATACAACATACCTCTCTCTCTTACTTCATCCTTTGAGTAGCTGCTGGTCCCGTTTCCCCTCACTGTGGATAAGATCTCCTACCATCCCCTGGCACTGTTATATAGCTCTCTGCAATAGTAGTATTCTCTGCTCTGCTATCTGTTCCCCTGGTCGGACAGGGAGGCAGGCTGAGATTTCAGTCCTCCAGTCTGCAGTGCTTTATAAAACAAAATAAGCATAGAAATCAGAAGTTTTTAAAGAAAACCAGTTGCAAAAAGTCTTCATTTCCAAAAACACATTGATGTAAGACTAAGAGTGCAAAGGTGTAAATAGCATTTAAGCTGGGCTGCAAGAAACATTGAACAGCACACATCAGTATGATACCCTGCATCTGATGGGACTTTAATCATTTCTTAAAGGGGTTCTGTCATTAGAAAAAGAAAACTTCTATACGTACCTATTCCTCCCGTCAGTCTACTTACCAGATCTTTACCTTCCCCATCTTCTCCTGTCGTCGAGGGTCGGAGGTGGGGGTCACTTCACCTCCAGCTGCCTGATTCTTCTCCTTCCTGTGAGGTTACATACAGTGGTTGGCAGTCTCCTTCCTGCCTGTCAATGTACATTACGTCACAGTTCACAGACCAGCATGGGGACTGCCTATCCTCTTCAGAGATTGCTCATGCGAGCGGTCTCGGCAATAGATTACAATTCCTTCATAGGCAGTGAACCTTCAATGAACCAGCCGGAAGGAATGTGAGGAATGCAGCCTTCATAACAAGCTGGCCAGCATGCGGTGAGGTGACCCCAATGCACTCCAGAAGCTCAGCGAGGAGAATATGTTATAAGGAGACAGGAGGGGGGAGTAGGGGAATATGGATTTTTTTTTTTAGAATGACAAAACCCCTTTAAGGCCAACAAAATCAGATGGCACAAGCAACTTTGCCAACTATAAAGAATACTTAAAATTTTAAAGCAACTGTGATTCTATCACTATTCCCATACAACTGTGAGCAGTTATCATCCCTAACCTTAAATTGATATAGAACTTCTAGTTTTACAAACTGAAACTAGATTCAGAGGAGGCTAAAGAGCAAGCAAAATGAATGCAGATGAGTTCCACATAACCGAAAAAGTTATGTGAAAATACCAGGAAGAAGCCAACTTGTGAGTCACCGGCAACAGCAAAACCTTCAATTCCACCAACCATCTAAAATTATGGAAAGAGAAATACAAGTTCTTGAGCAGCATTGAAGAGGAACCTCTACATTCGTTAGGATACCATCGAGACAAAGTGGACCACCAAAAATTGGATGGTTCCATATTAAATCATAACCAAAATAAAACAATTTTATTTTTTACTTCTGAGAAGACTCAACTTATTGGAAAACAGAACATTGCTTGGAAAAGTTGAAGAGATACAATTACAGAAACCACAAACATACTATTGAGAAGCCTGAACACCTAAAGAGAAGAGCAGACACTGTGGAGAGAAACTACTCAAATCGTTAGACTGGGTTCACACATAGCAGTCCGGCTAGTGATTTCATGTGGACACAACTGATGCCACTTTAATGCGCTTTTTGCTACTTCAGTGCCCGTAATTCAGACAGAAAACTGCACTATGCTTCTGCTATGCACACTTAGCCGTATGTTGTAGGCATTATATGGTCTCCAGTTTGCTGTAGGCATAGCAGCATAATTCTTATTCGACTGATCTCTACTAGTTGCTTTACTAGGTTGTGTGTGTTTGCATGGTCACAGCATGTATAAAGATATATGCTCTATATATGTTGTGACCATGCAAACAGACAAGACGAAGAAACATAGTATGCTAGGTTGACAATACACAAATGTCCATCCAGTTCAGCCTGTTTCCACCCCTCCCCCCCCTCTTCTTGTTGATCCAAAGGAAGGCAAAAGAAAACCAGTGAGGCAATTTACCCTCCTTTTGGTGGAAAAAATTCCTTCCAGTCTCCATAACGGCAGTCAGCATACTCTGGATCAACATTTGAGATCAACAACCCTTCTAGTTATTTAATGTCTATATCCTGTAATGTCATAGTGCTCTAAAAAGGCATCTAGTCCCCTCTTAAACTCTTACTGATTTTGCCATAACCACTTCCTCGGGAAGAGAGTTCCACAGTATCACTGCTCTTACAGTAAAGAACCCCCTTCTGTGTTGGTGATGAAACCTTCTCTCCTCTAACTGTAGAGGATGCCCTCTTGATGACACAGCAGCTGACTCAGTCTATATAAAAGTCCTGATAACTTTATTTTTCTTGACTTTTTAGTGTTAGCAAGGAAATCCAGCACAAACATCAGTCACTGGCAGCACATATACTTGGTGCTATGAAAATAATGAGCACTTGCCCATCAGGGCGCTAACTCAACAGTAGTTCCTCACTAACTAGTACACAGTGGCCTAGTGCCACTACATGTACCCAACGAAGTGTCAGTCTAGGGGTGTCCTTCCCAATCAGGCAGCCTGGTCTACCACAGACGGCAGACTTTCAGCACCCTCTTAAGCCTCCTTCTCAACAAGTATCTCCAGTTCGCTTACAAAGCACAGCATGGGTTTCAGCAAGGGTGATCAATGAGTGGAACAGGTTGCCATGGAAGGTGTCGAGTTCTCCTTCAATGGAAATGTTCAAACAAAGGCTGGACAAATATCTGGGATGATTTAGTGATCCTGCACTGAGCAGGGGGTTGGACCCGATGACCCTGGAGGTCCCTTCCAACTCTACCATTCTATGAGCTCTGCTCAAGATTGCAGCCCCGGCTTTCAGCATAGAACTGACTGTGTCTGGAAATTTTAACTCCTCCAGACACACCCACACCGCTGTCCCTGCTGATTAGCAAACATTCACTACACAGAAGACCTGTTTACAGCCCCCTGCAGGCCATTCTGTGCACAGCCTTCCCACAGTAGTAATTAAAAAAAAATTGAAGTTGTTCTATATGCTGACCAATTGGTTTCTTTTTGTCAGTATCGGCTCATTTTAAATGAATTTTCTTAATGGAGTGAACAATTCCTAGACGAGCTCTATGACAGTTTATTCACACATCAGGGTTGTGTTATGATGTTTGACATGAACTTTCACGCAAATTTCTGAGAATAATGGGGATAAATTTGAAAAGAAAAGGTGAACATCTGCCTCCACTGCTTTACGTGAAGCAGAGTGGATGAATAACAAGCACTATGAGGAGATGTGGAAGAAAACATACAATATATCACATAGCATGCCCTAGAGCTCTTGTAAAATCCGTGTAAATATGGGATCATTATATGTTCAGGGCAGATCTAGTCATAAAGACATACAGCAAATAAGAATATTGCATAACGTTTTCTCACAAGCTTGACTTGCTGAAAGTGGACTGCCCCTTTAAGTATACTCTACATACGTAGTGTCAATCAGCTATGTACTAATGACTATTCATCGAATATCATCATCTTTGGATTTAGATGAATGGCTCAGGCTGGGCGTACACATCCAGAATGTTTTTTCTCCTTCCCAAGATTATTTGGATGTTTGCCTGAGGTTTACGATAACATGCGGAGATATACGTCTAGGATCGGAAGAGGAAACAAGTCCAGTACACACCTAGAAATAGGCAAACTGATTTGTTTTATGCCTTTATCCATTAGCCCATACAATGCACTGTGGGAAAAGAAGCAAGCACATCATAATGATTAACCACTTAAATATCATGAGTATGTTATTTGGATATTAGCAAAAAAAAAAAGCTATTTATATAAAAAATATATATATATATATTAAAAAAAATAAAAAAATAAATAATATATATATATATAAAAATATAAATATATGTATAAAAAAAATATATATATATAAATATAAAAAAAAATATATATAAAAATGTTAATATATATATATATATATATATATATATATAAATAAAAAAAAATATATATATATATTTATTCACATATACACATAAAGAGGTAGGCAACAAGGTATGTATGAGACGTATAGCCTGCAAGAGCAATGGTAGCACTGAGCATGGCACTGGATAATTGAAGGTGTATTAAATCCTGCACATAATCGTATGATTAGAAGTCCAGTCCTTACATGTCCAAAAAAAAAATTTTTTTTTATTATTGTTGTTTCGTCTTTTTTTTTTTTTTTCTGAACCGTCTTTGGTTGATTTATATTTGCAATCTGAAATACTTTAGCGGGAGCGGAAATGCTACTGGCTGACAGCGTCTGTAACAGCCCGTAAATCTGAAATATTATGTGCGAATTCTGGAAGGCAGCCATTAGGAAGATTGTAGTATGGGACGCAGCAGGGGCATCCCCATGGCGAAGGGACGTCTAATGGGGGACAAGTGTGACCTCTAACCTCCGAAGGGATCAGCACTATCTAGACTAGTAATCAGTATCACATGCTTCCAATATCTTAAACCCTGAAGCCCTTCCTAGGACTACAGACAGGTAATGGCAGTGATATGTTTAATGGATTCGGCGGAGCAGACTGACACCTCTCTAACAATTAAACTCAGACAAGCTGTTTGGAAATAAATTCTCCATGTTTGATGTTATGGTAATAACATGGCATGTGTGCGGAGTTTCACTTTGTGGAATTGATGAATTCACAGAAAGAAACAACTGAAAATATGTCATGCGGTGTTCAAACATCAAATGAAATTAAGATTTGGTTCGGAAAGTCAGCAGCCGGCTCTAATGTGCATTGTGTGAGCGAGATAGAATGACAAGTCAGCCGCAGATTTGTGGCCGACCTCGGAAATATCACGAAAAATACATCTATTCCGGAAAATAATATCCGCTCCCTATTCTTTTGTTTAAACGCCCCCTTCACTCAACAATCTGGAATTCTATGGACATGGCCAACTTCATGCAAGAGTAAACGCAGTATGCCGTAGAAACACCAGAACCCAACAGAGACGGACCGCGTCATAAGTCAGTGGGACGTGCTTGATAAAGACCCGCTGGTCGAAACGTTGTGGCTGTTATGTCCTTGGAGGAATAAAGACTTTTACATTTTGCACCTTGAATGCCGTCAGATCTTCCTTCTGTAAGTCAGTGAGATCTGTCACATCTGGAATTGTTGTGTGATGGCTCCATTATGCAAATAAGAAAGACGGAACAATACCTCTGCAGTGCCACCTATTGGATAGCAGCATTTCTGCAAATCAGTGTAGGACTCTAAGAAGTCTGTAAAACAATGATTGGGAATAGGAAACCAAGCTGGAAAACCATACACAGACAGCTGTTTCAGGGTGTTTGCCCCTCATCAGTGTGCAGTAGGTTTGTGGCTTGGCTGGTGAGAGACCTGTGATGTGGTTCAAGAGGGGTGTTGTCTCTCCTTAAGGAGAGCACCCAAAACGTGTGGGGAGACACCTAGGGGGTGAGTGGGTCAGGGGATGGCATGGTCTCTCCCTAAGGAGAGCATCCAGAAAGGGTGCGAGAAGACATCTGAAAGATTAGTGAGGAAACTTCTACAGCTATGCATGCTCCTCTGGGTAATGTATGCAAATAAGGAAGATGGAACAATACCTCTGCAGTGTCAACTATTGGATGGCAGCATTCCTTCAAATCAACGTACCCCTGACCCACTCACCCCCTAGGTGTCTTCGCACACTTTGTAGGTGCTCTCCTTAAGAAGAGACGGCACCCCTCTTGGCCTACTACTCCGTTATGGGCAGTTTCGGCATAGTTGTCATGACTCTATTATGGACAGATCTGATATAGTCTAAATCTACACTTATCGGACAAAAGATGATTTGGCATCAAAATCTCAAGGTAGGTCGGGCTCGCACGGGCGTATGATTACTGCGTATTATGCGCGTGCCATATGCCCATGTTGTACACGGTAATTTGCAGGCTATTACATTGTCTTATGCAGTTCTGATCACATTAGTGTGTTGGAGTTTTGTAACATGTGAGTGCAAAAAAGAACGCAGTATGTTCTATTTTACTGCATGCATATATATATATATATATATATATATACACACACACAAATATATATACACATATATATACATACACACACACATACACATACATATATATATATATATATAAAATTACATTGAGTATGGGCGGCATGTATAAGTTCCATTGCAAAGCGATGGTGCGGGAAATCTAAACAAAAGAGGCAGGTGGACTGCATATGGCAGAGTGTGAGATACGCTGCCATGCGCAGTACAATTTCACTGCCATGGGCGTCGATAGGCCGGGTTTCCGGCAGCTCCGCGACAGTAAAACTCTGCATGACCTCAGGCTGCTCTCATATAGGCGTTAGTGAAAATGCAGCATTTTTAAACAGCGCTTTTGAATAGCGTTTTGTATCACCGCATTGCATTGGGTGATGAGGTGCGTTAAAGAAGAAAAAAAATGCAGAAACCCAGTAAAATACAGGAGACCGTGTTTAAAAAGCGTGGCGTTAGAAAGCCAATGAAATCAATGGAAGCGTTTTACAGCGGTTTTGGTGGGTGTTTCAAATGCTGCGATAAAGTCTGCAAAAACCGCCTGTGTGCGGCCTCCTTCACACTGGCGATCCCGATATTGCTGCGAGAAAACCGCGGCAAAAATCGCAAATTTGCTCGTGAGATGTCTAAGCGTCAGCGATGCTGCTTCTTGCAAAAATATGCGATTTTCTCATGCGTTTTTCTTGCGATAAACAATAGGCATTTCTAATGTTAAAAAAGCGTTGCACGAAAATCGTAAGTTCGTGCTTTGCGATGCGATAAAAAAGGAGGCTCCATAGGAAAACACAAGAGATTAAAAAAAAGCAAAAATTCAGAAAGATAACAAATGATGCGATTTTTTTAAACGCCACATCACGAGTGAAAAGATTGCAAATGCAAATCATTGGTTTCATAATTCTGCGTTTTCGCTCTTTCTTGCATCGCATGATTTTATCGCAAGTGTGAAAGCGCCCCGAGAGCCGACTTAATAGGAAGTATTTTGTTTCTCCCTTCACAATACAGGTAAAAATAACAAACAAGACTAGTAAAAAAAAAAAAGAGGCATAAAATCCATTATAAGGCTATAACAGTACAGTAGATACAGGTTCTGGGCGGGTTGTCTACCAATCGAGGTGGTAATCGTATAACTGAGAACTCTTGTGTTTAGTAGAAGAATGTCAAGTGATTTAGGACAGGGATACATCTTGAAAAGAAGCTGAAATCCTCGGCGACACTTCTACAGTACCTGACTGCCCCCAGGATCTAATTAAAATATGGAGAGCCGAGTATCTGTAATTGAACATGATAAGTTCACAGGTAGGGAGAACGCCGGTCACATAATTAGCATCTTACCTGCAAGGAGGTACATACTAATTATGACTGAGGCAAAAACCGAGCCGGAGCGCTGTTTATTAGGATGAACTGCAGATGCAGAGAAAGTGACTAATGAAGCCGGCTCTAATAAGATCCTGCCTTGTACAATGTGACAAATTAGCATGAATTGTGGACGAAGGTAGAAATGACAAATGTGATGTCAGAAATGATGGGGCTTAAAAGTTCTGCCTAATAGAGTCTGATGTATGGTCCGGACCACAGGAGACAATGGAGATGTGGCAGTGAGTCGGAGGCTTCCAAGCTCTTATGTAGCCATGTATCATTTGTCTTCTTCCAAATATGTCTTAGTATAATATAAAGTGCACTGGAGGATGCTTTGCCTAATTTATTATAAAAGGCACACCCCTCTTTTGGCTGAAAATAAAATATATGGCAACAGTGCGCCAGTGTAGATTTGCATAATTCTGGCTTAAATTATAGTAAAACGGTCAGGTCACGGGAGACCACACTCCATTCAGTTTAAAAAAAAAAGGCGAATGCAGTGTAAAAATCGTCACATTTTTGCACCAAAATTAGCTTTTTTTTAATGCAAAAAAATAACTGGCACAATAAATGAATGGATTAATAAATCGTCCCCAAAAGTTGACCAAGTTGAACTCCGCTTTCATGATCACTCCCACCGTTACTCAGCGCTCAGCCGATTTACACTTTTCTGGGACTGTAGATCTCACTTGGATTTATATGCAGGCAGGACCTGCTTGTTGTACGACTTTTCATTATTATATGAAATAACGTTGCTAAGTTTTACCCGTGTTCGCATTCAAACATGCTACTTACTGTCTCCCGGAGACCTGGGGTGCCCGTACACATTAGGTAGAAGTAGGTTGATGGTTGAACAACCGTTGAATAAACAAGTGTGCAGTTTTGCAGATGCAGTTATACACATTTTAGTCCATAGTGACTGTTAAAGTTGCTCAAATTGGTCATACATGTTCAAAGGCGACGGACGAACAATCTGTCTGAGAAGGTTCTTTCAATGAAAGATCCCTTGTGACAATGACAATCTTCTGTTCAACTACTGGACGAAAAAAGTCGAGAGCGAGCGACCTGTTTCGAGAAGATGAGGGTCCGTCACTGCTTAGCTAAAATGACCGTTCATTGTGAAATTTCACAACTGTTTTAGTAGACATCGCCCACTCCCATCAGCTTTAGTGTGTTCGGGCCGCCGGAGAATCACAATAAAGCAAGCTGACCCGTATTTTCACATCATGCAGACAACTGTGGCCCAGGCATAACCATGATTTGGCTGGTGAGACCCCAGAAGGGGCTGTGATTTAGAGTATATTAAAGCACTGCCAATAGGAGTTTGACTATACAGGATGTATAAATTGCAATCCCGAGAATGGGGGTCCAGTGTGTCCAGAAAGGGATGGAGTGGCGATTGCACATATGTGTTGCCACTTTAATCATTTCTGTGGGGCTAGTGGAGATAGCAGGGTACTTGTGCTTTGCATTCCCACTGAACTGAATGGCTGCAAATAGATGCAACCGACCAAAGGTCCATTCATTCCTGCACTCCCCCATTCTAAGGACTGGTGGGGGTCCAGTGGATGGGGAACAACTTGCTTTTGTGTGACAATCCCTTTAACAAAGGTATTAAAAAAGGCTGGTGCCATTCACCAAAAATACAGGCAGTGCCACACACCCTATATAGCTAATAAGGCCCAAACCAAGAGCTATTGATGTGTGATGAATTCAATGTTTGCATGGAAACAAAACATATCAGACCTGATTACATTAAAAAATGGATCAAGTTTATTGATGCATACATGACAAAAGTTAAAAACCCTAAAATGCACCAAATCGGTGTTAATCATCATACAATGCAGTAATTGCCATGATAAGCAATACTCACCTGACTTCACCTCAAGGCTACATCCATATGACCCCAAAACAAGCCAATAATTAAATGATATAATGTACACTAAATACCAACACCTACAAAATGTCACATCAGGCAACAGATACACAAGCACAAAATTATCCCAACTGCAAGGAGGGAAAGTAGTGGAGCCCTACCTGTATCATTACCTATTACAGCTTCCTCAGGGGTGCAATATTACACCTCTAAGTCCAGTATCGCATACCTCAGAACTAGTGGTAGTCCAATGGTTCCTTTGCAATATCAGACACCAGTACCATAAATTCCAAATAACATAGGTTAGTTAGGGGCCATGTAACGGTTTTGCATTGGGGCCCAGGAACTATAAACTGCACCTCTGGGACTGATTAAGAATGACTTGGATTAACATACCGATTTCCTGATTTATTGCTGTCACATGATGTAATAGAAGTCGGAGAGTCAAGTAATATTTGTTTCCTAATGCCTCTAGAACGGCGAGACACAAACAAGTCTATATAATGGTCAGGAACGTTTCCCTCGCTGCAATGATGATAGGAGGCCGAAGCCCTATGAAAGAATATTTACAACAAGCCAACAGGTGGATGCAGTCAAACTCAACCCAACGAGCAGCTGGAAGGTCAACGTTCTCAAAATCAATATTCAATATGGGAGGAGCATCAACGGGAGTTTCTATCTTGCATTCTAGATTACAACCTAATAATGTAACACCAATGCAGGAGTGCATTTAGTAAATGAGCACAAAATAACCCAAAAACAAAACAAACAAAAAAAAAATAGTAAAACCTTCCATTATCAAGCTGCTATGAAAGCCTCCCTTGCCGGCTGAGGTCTACCCCCTTTCCCACCCCCTACCGTAGTGACTGCACAGCTGGAATTCAGCTTTGTCCATACAGTATAACATGGCAGTCTTTTTCAAAAACTTTTGATTTGTGTTGTGAAACATTCGGTAATTACTGTATATATCACTTTTATAAACAGAAAGCTCCATACAGAGTCAGCCGTGGTTACAAAAAATTTTTTTTTTTTATTTTATTTTATTTTTTTTTGTGAAAAACTGGAAAGAAAGCATATTTTCCTTCATTACAGTCCCAGTACGTTTCACAAGGTGTTGATACATATATCAGCCTCTCACAAACGGGGAAGGTGTCGCCTCTGGTTTTCTCGCTCGTTTTCAGCAGAGTCATCTGCTTTTAGTTTTCCCTCCAGCATACCAGCATCTCGGGAAGCGTCAGAAATGCTGTGACTGAGATCTGGCATGTAGCTAATAGTGCGGTGCCTGGATTAGCCACGGAGACACAATGCTTTATGCAAGATGCTGGAAGCGGTGGGGTGGGTTTTTTTTTAGCAAAGAACTTATGGAACAAAATGCTCACTCAATTGTTCTACTCGCTCGAGAAAATACTAACTAAAGATTCCGTGACTTAGTAGGACTTGAAGTTTTCTTTTTGTTTGTTTAGTTTTTTTTATATGCCTATTGGAAAAACTGATCAACAATGAATTTATGTTCATCATCATTTTTGCTTTTTTTTATTTCCATTTCCTGTTGCACTGACTGTAGGGGTTTCTTTAGTTGTTGGTTTGCTTTTTTTTACATAAAAACTAAAAATAAGGTTTTAAACTAATTATGGATGTCCCACAGTAAAATGATATGTTTTTTTTTAGCGGCTACTCTTTGCTATTTATGGACTACGGCTATGGTCACACTTGTGTCGTAGATTTATAAAAGCAGCCACGATGCTGGGCCAGGCATATATAAGGTCCAATTGGCGGCCAACGAACCCCGCTGACTTATAAAGTGATCTGTCAAGGCTTCCATCATTTTGGCAGTGGGAATATTTCTATATACGCCTGTCAAAAATTGAACCCCCAACAGAGGCTCCTGACACCTAAGTGAACATAACCGAACAAACGTTCCTAACTTTGACCGGCGTAACAAGTAGAATCGCACATTTTTGTAAGCTAAAAGGGATTCCGTGGGATGTTATACACTTCCGTAAAAAAAAAAAAAGCATAAAAAAATCCATTGCGAGCCTTGATCATGGGGATCTTGGCTGCAGAATGGAGAGACCGCTAGCGTACATATGCCTGTGCATACAGGTCTGCATACAGACAGTGCTGTAATGCTGTGCAATCATTGTTGCTGTATACTTTTTATACATATGACATATGGCGCAAATCTGGTGTGAACAGAATACAAGATCTACGTATCCCATCCACAGGGAAGCCTTAGGGTCAAGGCATGTAAAGAAGCAATGGCTCTGGATGCAACAATGGTCCTAGAAATCAGAACTTATGGGTCCGGTAATTACAATGTTTGTAACATGAAGAGTTGAGAACATTAGGGACTAAGTTACTTTTTTTAAATACTTCTAGAATCACACAGACCCCATTTTGATATACATTTAAAACAAAACTTTAATTAGCAACCCCTCACTAGTGGACATTGTTTTAAATGTATATGGCCAGAAATATACAAATTACCTTTTTTTGTGTGTGTTTGCAGGTCATCTCCAGATCTGATGGTGACACGCAGTCTACTGTGCACACTGGTCATCTTACAGTCTTCCAACAATGAGTATTTATATGGCGCTGCTACAAATACATTCTTTGTTCTCACACGGGGTTGTATGCACAGTAAGTTACAGTCCAGCACTTCTAAGGGAGGAAAGGGCATCCAGGGACGAGAAGGGCAGCTCTGGTGAAACTTTTTTTTCCGCTTACGATGTAACTAGCCTCCGGTATATATTTCTTGGCTAGTAGGACCAAGTTTAGCCATTTCTTGGTATTTCTGAAGGCTGACTTTTTATGCCTTATCTGTATGTAAGTATAATAGTACATAGCGCCCCCACAATATGTGGTAGGTGTGTGAGTGGTTGTTCTTCAGTGTTTTGCTGCACCTCTGCAATGCTCCTCTATATAGCAATCTGCCTGTCTGCATTCTGCTGGTAACTGGTGTCTATACCTGCCCTTGTATCTTTGTGTCAATAAACCGGTAAGAATGGCTGCTAGCAGTGATTTTTTTTCTTATTAATTAGCCATTTTTTCAGTGATTTGTTTGCAATGTAAAGGCTCATTTAGACACAACGACTATTGCTCAAAATTCACTCAAAAGCAACCTTTTGGGCAATAATCGTTGTGTGAATTTACACGTCAAGGTGATCGCTCAAAATTCGCTCAAACGGCAGTTTGAGTGACAGTTTTGAGTGTTCACTTTGCATAAGCTCTTAAGTAGCTAATTAGTTACTTAAGAGCTTATTAGTGTGTAAATGAAAGCTCCCGCTGCATACAGAGGACAGGGGGAGCACTGTCTTCTGTATACAGCTGCTGTGTTCTTGGGAGTGCTCAGCGCTCCGAGCAGGGTATGCAGAAAACAGCTAGAGTGCTCTCCTCGGATGCAGCTGCTGTATTCTCGGAGCGCTCAGCTGGTATACAGCTGAGTGCCCTGAGTGGGGTATGCAGAAAGCTCTGTGTTCTCAGAGCTTTCAGCTGGCATCCCATTGGGAAGTCACAACGGGATGCCAGCTGAAAGAATGCTTTGATGCCGCCCGCTGAGAAAATCAGCGTGCGGCAGTTATAAGACTCATCGCTAAAATCTAGCTTGCTAGAAATGAGCGATGAGTTAACAGTGCACGATGGCAGCGTATTTAGACAGAACCATTATCGCTCAAAAGATGGCTGTTGAGCGAATTTTGAGCGACAATCATTGTGTCTAAATGGGCCTTTGGTGTAGGGCTTTGCAAGATAATGAGGACCCATGAAGTGAGTTCTGAGCTTGCGTATTTTGGCCAAAATATTAACCAATACCTTGTATTTATCATAATATTTGTAGTAAGCAGTCTGGCTATAAAATGCTGGAGATGCCCAGGGTCTTGGTGCCAGTGTAGTGCACTTGTAAGGTGTGGGGCCGCCCACTGGGCTTTATTATATGGGGTATTATTAGTAGGTTGTAAACCTGCATGGTGCCCCACACGTATTAGTGTGATTGGCACCCTTTCCATCCCTTATCTATGTGCAAGTATACTACTAAGCAATTAGATGAAAGTCCTTGTCACCTGAGGCCTTAAAATTGGTTCCACCTTTGGCCTACAAAAAGAGCTCTCAGAAGCGCCTCGCACATTAGTAAAATGTGAGAAGTTAGATGGTTGTATCAACGAATTTTTTTAGACACTCAAGTCGTTCTGACCAGTTTGTTAGGAGGTGTTGGGACCAATGGATACGTGAGGGCATGCACACACGGCGACTGAGCTAAGGATCGTTTGACCGTCCGACAAGCACCTCCAACTATTTTGTTGTTCACTATCCAGATACAGGTCGCACCATCATTAACCCCTTGAGTGGCGAGTTTCCTACCACCCTGTTGTGCCCACCAGGGCAGGTTTTTTAAAATGGTCTAATCATTGAATTTCAACTAATTTTGCAGTTGCGTCTCAAGAGCCATAACTTTTTCTTTTTTCCATTGACATGGCCATATAAGGGCTTGTTTTTTGCGGGACAAGTTGTGATTTTTTAAACAGGAGGGAGGAAAAAAAGAAATGGGGAAAAAAGAAAAAAAGGGGCCATGTCATTAAGGGGTTAAATAATGTATTAACTTCCTTCTCTGGGTCATTACGACGCACGGATACCACATGTGTGATTGTATTTTTTATTTTTTACAAAGTAAAGGGAGACAAGTGTTTTTATAATTTATTTTTTAATAATTTTTTAATTTTTTAAATTTTTTTTTTTTTTTTGTCCCTTTAGGGGACTTCCACAGGGACCCATCAGGACCCCCTGATCACATTCTAGGGGTCTGATGGTGACAGCCCTTTACATGTTGCAGTGACAGCCCTTTACATACTGCAGTCACATAGACTGCAGCATGTAAAGGGTTAACACAGCAGAGATCGGAGGTTTTCTCTGATCTCTGCTGTAAGAGCTGGTACCTAGCTGTCCTCTGATAGCTAACAACCAGCTCTCCCTGCCACAGAGACCATCGGCTTGCTTCTGACAAGCCGATGGTCTCTATGGCAACCTGTAAACAAAGCAGCAGATTGCCGATATGCCGGCAATATCTTCTGCTGGTTTTTCAAAGCCCTTGCTTTGTTCTCTGTGGGTCTGTGCAGGCAGGCAGAGCACACTGTCACAGCTTGTGGCATTGTGCTCTGCAGCTCCCATAGTGATACATAGCCCGGAAATCTTCCGGGCTATGTCCCTATGAGCAGTGGAGCTCGTCCCGGAAAATTTCCGGGCGTGCCACTCAAGGGGTTAAAGGCCCCTGTGTCTTTTGGACCATTTCCAGGCACTTGGCTAAAGAACATTTGGTTTCACAACACCCATTACATGTACTGCCTTCAATACCCAACCACCACTGTCCCCATTTGCAATGGTTCCGTGAGCGATGAAACTGGACTGCTGCGGAGCAGAACTGGGTTGTCTTCAGTGACAAACCCAGGTCTAGTTTGGGCACTGACAACTTGTTCATGTCTTGAGACCTAGGTGTGAGCACCTCAATCCTGACTTTGCTGTGGAGTGGCACACTGCTCCCACTGCTGGTGTGATGCTCTGGGGGGCCTCGCATATGACATTCGGTCCCCCCTAGTGGAGGTACAAGGGACAATTACAGCTTAGCTATATGTTCAGGACATCCTGCAGCCACATGTGTTCTTCTCATGGCAGGGCTTCCAAGAGGCATTTTCCAGTAGGATAATGTTCGGCTGCACACAACAGAGGCATCACAGAAATGTTTCCACAACATTGCCAAACTTCTATGACCTGCCAGTCACCGGATTTATCGCCATTAAAACATGTAAGGGATCATCTGGGACACCAATTTCAACAGCCTATGAGTTAGCACAGTCTAGAGGCTCAGTTAGAGCAAATGTAGACCGATATGCCATAGGAAGTCATACAGAACCTCTATGCCTCCATGCCCACCCGTATCACATCTTGCATCCAAGCTAGAAGCAACCGAACAGGGTACTAAAGCCTCCTTGCCCCCCTGTATCACATTTATATCCAAGCTAGAGGCAGTACAACAGGATACTAGAGCCTCCATGCCTGTCTGTATCACATCTTACATCCAAGCTAGGGGCAGTACAACAGGGTAATAGAGCCTCCATGCTCACCCGTATCACATCTTGTATTCAAGCTAGAGGTGGTACAACAGGGTCCTAGAGCCTCCCTTCCCTTCGTGTTTAGTTTTCTGCAATAAATTCTCCTTTTGCTCTGATATTGTAATCAGTTACTTATATCAATGTTACAATCACACACATGAAGTTTCATTCAATTCGGACAACTCCTTCTAGGTGCTTGTTTTTTTTTTGACAATGACTGTATGGTAAATTAAATATTCATTATAACATACTTTTCCTTCATCAAGAGTACATTGTTGGTATATATTTTTTGCCAGCACTTATTTATGTTTAATCACTTTTTATTAAAGTTTGCCTATAAATTAAAATAAACAGTACCAAGTAGGTCTCACAGGACCGTATAAATTGTATGAAACATTTAACCATAGCATTTTGTTGTGTAGTTTCAAAACATAGTTTAGTTTATGCATTTTATGATTAGTCAACTTTCGCGTGGTATTGTGATAGGAAGGGGATAAATCCCCTAGGACTTATGAGGTCAACAATTCAAGCTTCTACATTGCCTAATCTAGGGATCTGGATTACTAAGATTATTATAAGGAAATAAATAACTATACGCCTATGTTGTCAAATTAAAAGGAGGTAATATCTTAGTTACAGGGGAACAAAATGAACCCCTCGCAAAATATCTCATACCTAACACAGGAGGAAGTGCGGAACTGGTTACAGAGGATTAAAATCGATAAATCACCGGGCCCAGATGGAATACACCCAAGGGTTCTAATGGAACTAAGTGATGTGAGAGCTAGGCAGCCATTTCTAATATTTATGGACACTATCAAGACCGGGGTTGTACCACTGGATTGGCGCATTGCCAATGTAGTTCCAATATACAAAAAGGGGACCAAAAGAGAGCCTGGTAACTACAGGCCGGTAAGTCTCACTTCAGTAACTGGAAAAATATTCGAGGGGTTTCTGAGAGACGCCATCGTACAATACCTCAAGGAGAACAACGGAATAACTCCTCACCAGCATGGGTTCTTGAGGGGTCAATCATGTCAGACCAATTTGATCAGCTTCTACAATGAAGTAAGTTCTAAGCCAGACCTGGGAGAGTCTATTGATCTTGTATATTTGTACTTCTCTAAAGCAATTGACACTGTGCCGCATAATAGGTTGATATACAAAATGAGACAGCTCGGTCTGGGGGAATACGTGTGTATCTGGGTAATGAATTGACTCATAGATAGAAAACAAAGGGTGGTAAAAAATATTTTGTACTCAGATTGGGCCACACTCGCTAGCGGGGTGCCACAGGGTTCAGTATTAGGCCCCATTCTCTTCAATATATTTATCAACGACCTGATAGAGGGGCTGCACAGTAAAATATCAATATTTGCAGATGACACAAAATTATATAAGGTAATTAATACAACGGAGGACAATGTACAGCTACAAAACGAACCTAGATAAGCTGGGGGCTTGGGCAGAAAAATGGCAAATGAAGTTCAATGTTGATAAATGTAAGGTTATGCACATGGGCAGGAGAAACGGATGTCACCAATATACACTAAATGGGGTACAGCTAGGGAAAAGTGATATGGAAAAAGACCTGGGGGTACCAGTGGATTGTAGACTTAACTGGAGTAACCAATGCCAGTCAGCTGCTGCAAAGGCAAATAAGGTCTTGGGGTGCATTAAAAGAGGTATGTGTGCGAGCGACAAGAACATTATCCTCCCACTATATAAGGCACTTGTCAGGCCCCATATGGAATACTGTGTACAGTTCTGGACTCTGCTACTCAGGAAAGATGTTACAGTGCTTGAGGGGGGTTCAAAGAACAGCAACTAAATTAATATATGGAATGAAGGGACTGGAATACCCAGAGAGGCTATCAAAATTGGGATTATTTACCCTGGAAAAAAGAGGCTAAGAAGCAACCAAATAACTATGTATAAGTACATGAGGGGACAATACAAGGATCTCTCCCATGATCTGTATATACCCAGGACTGCGACGGTAACAAGAGGGCGTCCGCTACGTCTAGAAGAAAGCAGGTTTCATCACAAAAACAGAAAAGAGTTCTTTACTGTAAGAGCAGTGAGACTGTGGAACTCTCTGCCTGAGGACGTGGTGAGGGCAAAATCCATGTAGGAATTTAAGAGGGGACTAGATGTCTTTGTTGAGTGGAAGGATATTACAGGATATAAATTTTAGGTGACCAGCGTTGTTGATCCGGGTCTTACAGCAGGCTGAACTAGATGGACATTGTCTTCATTCGGCCTTACATACTATGTTACTATGTTAGTTACAACTTTTAACACAACCAAATGTAACTATATTTAGGTTTAATATTGAAAGCTTAGAAAGGAATTTAACAGAGAAGAAAAAGAGACAGAAGAAATAAGGAAGGAAGAAAGAGAGAGAAAAAAGAAGAGGTGGGGTTGGGGGTTTCACAGATACATATCAAAGGAGTAAATTGGGGGGGGGGACCTCGAGGTATCACTAGTGGTGTGAGATTTAGGTTAACAGGGCCTGAAAATGAGAGGTGGTTTGAAACTCTAGCCAAGGGTGCCAGTCCTTATTTATTTTGGTATACACAACAAAAAGTCTAACAAAAAATTGCGTGTTCATATAAAAGGTCTCTTTCCTACCATGATAGTGTTGAAAAAAGGGAAAACGTATATATCCAAGTGTTCAAAGGTGTAGGAGGAATAAACATAACACTGAAATGAACGAGGTGATTAAAATCCAAAGTTACTCCACAAAGGAGTGGTGGAACTCAATCAACCTCGTTACAACTGGGATGGCATCAATATTCTTTTGTTCAATGGCACCAGGTGTCAGTCAGGAAAACCCAAATTTATTCCACAGGGTAGGTACAGAAATAGATGTAAGGTGTTTCAGTGCAAGGAATGCACTTTCTTCAGGCTTTCAATGAATCTTAGCTTTAAAATGACATCAAAAGCATGCTGATTGTTTTGATAGAACCGGAGCTGCAGCCTTTTGAAGTTGAACAACTTCTATTCGACCAAAACTATAATGTCCTTCTGCTGCAGAACGAACAAAGTCCGTCCTAAACTGTTGGGGGGTAAAGCAACCACCGACTATTTTTTTTTTTGGTTAGCTGAAATGAAGCAACTACTTAACGAATTCTAGCTCATTACCCTATTGGTGGCCAAGTTTATAAGGAACTTAGATTGGATCTATGCAGCAAGATGATAGTTGTCCCACATAAAGCCACCCTTAGCTGTCAATTATGATTGACTCAGACCTAAGGCTGATACATTTCCTGGTGTCATGAAAATAATAGCCACTAGCTGCTGCAATGTATAAGGTAAGGCAAATTCCCCTGGTGCAAGCACCGAGTCATGACTGACTCCTTGGGTGACGTCACATCGTGCTATTTTCTTGGCAGACTGCTTTCGCAGTGTGGTTTGCCATTGCCTTCCCCAGTCATTTTTTTTACCCCCCAGCAAAGCTGGGCACTCCTTTTACCAACTTCAGAAGGATGAAACGCTGAGTCAAGCTTGAGCAGGCTACCTGAACCAAGCGGGGGTTGAACCTGCAACTTTCAGGTTGTGTACAAACCATACTGTAATAGTGAATACGGGGAGTACAAGGCTTTCACACTGTACAATTAGAGAATACATTCAAACACTCCATGACAGCTACGTTTTCCTTTACCTGCATATTAGAGACACACTCACCACATCACTAGGCAGAGCTGAAAGGTCATTGAAGGGAGTTTCCAATGAGTTTGTGTCCACATTTAGTAATACCACGTCTTCCAGAGATCTACTTCTCACCCTCTGAAAAATACATCCAAGCACTTTTGGGTTAGGATTTTAATATTTGAATATTTTCAGTCTGCTATGACAAAAAAATATCACCCAGTCCTTGGTCGATTGCTCCAAGTTTGTGATTTCTGATGCATAAATTAGAAGTACATTTCTAGAAATATATCAAAATGACAATATAATAAATATTAAGGGGCTTAGGTGTAATCAATTAGGCAAGGATTGAGTCTAGTGCCGAACAGCCAACAGCAAACATGGTTTTGTAGGAAAAGGATTTCACTACTGTTTGGTTAGTAATCCCCTTACATTTACATTAAATATGTGGTCAAACATTTTTACGTCTTCCTGAAATGTAGCTGTAGAAAAGCTTCCATGTTGAATTGCCAAAACCAGCTACAATTTATATCCTTGGCACAAGAGACTAAAAACGTAGCTCATACAAAAAGGACAAGATTTCAAAAGATGAATGTACCGAAAAACAGCAATCATAGCAACCACAGAGATGAGCACTTATCGAATACCACTGAAATGACTGACTGCTAGGGATATTACCAAGACATACTTTATAACGTTCCACCTAAAAAGGATCCTGAACCAGTTTTTGCTTCTAGAAATGTTGCACCACACAAAACGGACATTACATGCAATCTGGTAGAGCTATGGGCACATATTTTGGAAACTGGGGAGCTTCAACAAAAGGTATTTGTAATGGTGGGACCTTAGTTTCTTCCAAATGATAGCAACATACAGATTGGTTCCCCATGAAGATGGATTATTGTTCTAAAAGGTTGTGAATAGTGATGAGCGGGCATACTCGCTAAGGACAATTACTCGATCGAGCATTATCCTTAGCGAGTACCTGCCCGCTCGGAATAAAAGGTTCGGCTGCCGGCGCGGGTGAGAGGTGAGTGGCGGCTGTGAGCAGGGGGCAGCGGGGGGAGAGAGGGAGAGAGAGATCTCCCCTCCGTTCCTCCCCGCTCTCCCCCGCCGCCACCGGCAGCCAAACCTTTTCTTCAGAGCGAGCAGGTGCTCGCTAAGGACAATGCTCGCTCATCTCTAGTTGTGAAGCTTTCATTCAAATCACTTTGATTTGATGATTGGGTGAAAAAGAGTAAGGCCGAATGTACACGGGTGAATTTTGCATTGCAGAATCCATAGCAGGCATCCGCCTCCGGATTCCGCAGCAAATTCTGTAGTCTTTACTACCTTCATTAGGAAATCTGATTTTTGGTTACAAAATAGAACATCAAAACATAACCTACCTCTATGAGGCTAAAGTGAACTCCGATTAAATAAGGCATGGGGGCACTGAAAAGCAATCAAAAGTAAAACTTGTTACAAACTTGCAGGCACAACGCATAGACAAAAGACTCAATTAATTATTTTGCAAATATAATAGACATTTTGCTTAAAACACATATAGTACCATTTAAAAGTTTTAGGCAGTTGTGGAAATATTGCTGCCAAGTAAGAATGCTTTTAAAAACAGAGGTGTTAGGCCACTCTCACACATGAACACCGAGAAGCGATGCAATTTCAAACGCGGCGCTTTGCGCAATTTTACTTTCGCTTTTGTCCACAGCTCCCTGCGGCCGACAGCGTGTTTTAATGCACCCCATCATTGTGATGGGTGATGAGGTGCACTAAGCGGACAAATATAGAACAGAGTCCGCTCGAAAATCGGGGCGCTGGAAAATGCATGGCTCCGAGGCCCCAGTGATTTCAATAGGCGCATTCAAAATGCTGCGTAAATCACGGTAAAAAGCGTCTGTGTGAGGGAGGCCTTAATAGTTATTTTGTCAATTAACAGAATGCTAAGTGAATCAACAAAAGAGAAATGTAAATCAAAAAATCAATATTTGGTGTGACTGCATCAATACTTCTAGGTACTCTTGCACACAGTTTTTGAAGGAACTCGGCAGGGTGTTTTAATCAGACACCTTGGAGAACAAACCACAGATCTTCTGTGGATGTAGCTTGCTCAAACCCTTCTGTCTCCTCAAGTAATCCCAGACAGAGTCAATCATATTGCGATCAGGGCTCTGTGGTGGCCAAATCATCGCTTCCATTGAAGATAGTTCTTACTGACGTTGGCTGTATGTTTGGAGTCGTTGTCCTGCTGCAGAATACATTTGGAGTCAATTAGACGCCTTCTGTTTTTGAAAAAAATTCTTACTTTGCAGCATTTTTTCATCACCTGCCTAAAACCTTTGCACAGTACTGTATAAACCATTCATGGAAAAGCTGGCAGTCGCTACCTTATATTACAGTCACCATCTATATAAACACGGGCTTTAAGGAAGGGGAAGCAGGGGGATGTGTTTTGGCTTCTACAATTAAGGCACAGGAATCAATCACCTTATGTGGCAGCATTGAGAAGGCCTGCTCATCATTTTTCGGTCATATGGGAGGATGACATTTTTAAGATATTTTTCTCTCTATTTGTATGATTTTAGGTGTGGATTGTGACAATCCTTTTGAATATTTGGCACGGGTGCAAGTATCATTTTTGTCTGATGATCAGACAGCGATACTTGAGGCTCTTGTGTCATTAAAGGAGTTAAAGGATGCAGTAGCAATACTTCCTAATGAAAAGTCGCCCAAGTTGGATGGTCTTCCAAATGTTTTTTTAGGTTTTTTAGATTCTGCCATACTTCTTGATGGTGTTTAATGAATCGTTGCATGATTAATTTTTTCACATTTTCAACTGCAATATGTGCAAACATACTGTACAAATTATTAATGAGCTACATATTTCCATCTCTTTACTTTATTCTGGAAGCACATTGAAAAAAACTTTGTTTTTCTTTTAACCATTTAGTAGACGTACAAATTTAATATTAATGATTAACATTTTGAGGAACATTTTGTTTTCCTACACTAAGGGCCAATTTAGACGGGACGAATGTTGGGCAAACGATGCCTGACACTCGTCCCCACATACTCGCTCCAGTGCTGTTGCACGGGAGCTAGTATCACTGGCTCGCTTACAGAGCAGCCAGCAGGGGGGCTGGGAGGCTGCAGGAGATTTCTCTCCTCACGCTCCCCTGCCTCTCTCCATTGACTTAACATAGCGGCTGTTCAACACTGAACGGCTGCTATTTACAGTGAGCGATCAGCTCATTGTCCATCGTTTATGCAGCATAAACGATGGACGATGAGCTGAATGATCATCGTTCAGTGCAGGGCTGTTTTTTCACTTAACACTTCCAAAGCTTTCGACGGCATCGATTGGAATTATTTGTGGACTGTTTTTCATAGGATGGGTTTAGGTGAGAAATTTTTGCCACGGGTCAAAATGATCTATTCAATGCCAGGGGCAAGAGTGAGGGAAAATGGTCATATTTCAGGTCTGATGGAGTTAGAGAGCGGAACAAGGAAGGGGTGTCCCCTTGGCAATCATGCCCCTGGAATGTTTGATAAGTCAATCACTGATATAGTTGGTTTGCAGTATGGAAAAACTGAGGAACGTATTTCACTATATGCAGATGATCTGTCGTTGTATTGTCCATTAGCAGTTTATTACTTTCATTTGCGTATAAATGAGCCTCCTTCAGCTGTTTGCAAATTCCAGCATGTGGTCTGGACTTTGCACTCAGTGGCATTATCTGCGCACGGGCTGCCACAGGCTATCAGCTGAATACAATGTAATCAGCTGCTCATGTGGAGAACACAGTGTGCGGTTCCTGCTCTCTCTCCAGCTGAACAATGCATTTTATGCTCACCTAAAAATCATCGTTCAGCCAAAGAGTGAAATTTGCTCGATGGAATTTTGAGGGATAATCCTTGCATGTAAATGTGGCTTTAGTCTCAAGACTATATTTCTGCCAATTTGCTTCTATTGGTATGAAAGTTTGAGGATAAGGTCAAGGTCTGGAATCGTCTCCCAGTTTTGATAATTGGCGGGGGAAATCTTATTAAAATGGTTTTAATGCCACAACTCCTTTATCTACATCAAAACTCTCCAGTTTGGATGGCATCACAATATTTTTTTAGACTCCGTACAATATTTAGGAGTTTATTGTAGAGTAAGATATCTGCTAGAATTAATTTGGAGACTCTTCATAGGGATAAATGGTCTGGAAAGTTGGCAAGTCCAAACGTTCGGATATATATTTTGGCGTCTCAATTACAACATTCAAAGAGGTGGGGAAAAAGAAATGGGTTAGGGTTGAATGGTAGATTAGTTCCCATTCAACCCCTTACAACGGTCTGTGAGGAGGGATAAATGGAGGTAAAAAGGGACAAAAACCTACAATTATTTTAATAATTAAATCCTGAAACAACTTCAAGCAGATCTTGTACCTAGATGTGTTTATTATATACACTCCATCTGAAGGAACCCTAAATTGCCAGAGTTTTTTAGGTTGGAGGAATTTTCACCATTGGAGAAGAGAGGTGATCTTTTTTAGAACCAGTACATTGAGGTTTTTTTTTCTTTTTATAGTTTTGAACAATTTAGAGGACTTTATGATGTTCCCCATAGTAATTTTTCAATTTTTCCACTTTTTCAGTTACGACATGTCTTTGCTGCTCCGTACGGTCAGTATCTGTGCTTACGTGCTTACGATTCACCACACATTGGTGAATTTTCTTGGGTGTTCTGGAGCTATAAAGGGTGTATCTTATTTATACAGGCTGATGCTCTCTTATTATTCATGCAATTCCCATAAAGGTAAAAGAAAAATGGGAAACATATTTAGGCCATATTAGCGAAGATAATAGATATCTCTATCTGAAAGTCAATCACTATCACAATTGTATTTCGTGGGTACAGTTTATCATACTCCTTTGAAGTTGTTCAACATGGGTATTAGATGAAATTCAGACTGTCCAAATGGTTATATGGACGGTGCTGGGCTGGGATTGTGTAAACTTGAATGAATTTTGCAATGGGGTACTAGAGATCATTTAAAAAATAAAGAACTTGGGTATTGTTGATGGGTATAATCTTTTGGGAATTCAGAGAGCATTGTATCAGGAGCGGAAGCGGATTACTGCTCGTTGGATGCAGCGTGACACCCTCGCCCAGCCCCCCAATCTTTGAAAAGGGGAACATTTTAAAAAAAGAGGCTGTTTCATTAGGTTTGGGGAAGATGGTCAGATGTATATATAACGGATAGTTCATACTGAGTGCTAGTTGAGGTATTGTAGAAAAGTTGATGGATTTGGAGGGGGTAAGGGAGAGAGATGAGAAGGTGGAGAAAAGTTAGGCTTTTTTTTTTTTCTCCCTTCCCTTTTTGTATGTCTGTGTGTGGGGAGGGGGGGATTAAAATTTCTTAAATATATTTATGATTAATTGTATTGTCTGGGTGGGGTTCTGTAATGCGCTATGTATATTATGCTTATGCATCAGACATGGAAGCCGATTACTGCATGAGCACTACGTTTTTTACGGAATGAACAATGTTTTTTTGCGAGCAGATCGCTGTATTTTACTGTAATTTTAGCCCCTGCAAAGCATGTTTATTTGCATGCGGCAAAAAAAAAATGCACTGATTAGTTCCAGATATGTTCTTTTCCAGCGGAATTATGCAGTGTTTCACCTATCTCCTTGCGTATTACTTGCGAATGTGCGTACCCCCATTGACTTCTATGGGCATCTTTGCTGCAAAAATATGTAGAAAACTAGAGCTTGTTCTATTTTTTCTGTATGACCGAAATGCCCACGTAAAATATGGAAATGTGAATGAACCCATTGAAATCAATGGGTTCTACTCTCTGCGTATTGCATGCTAATAAACTCATGTGAAGCCGGCCCAAGTATGAGGAAATCTGGGGAAGATAAGTCTGATACATATAAGGAAAAGTTTATGTTGAGTGCTGGTTGTATTGAAGTATTGTGGAAAGGTTGACGAGACAGCCCGCTTTTCAAGAATTGTGTCAAATAAATGAGTCATCCTCATACTATACAGACTTATTAAATGCCAATTTGAAGATGTTTTTAGGTGAATACTTGCAATCCGCTTGCCACTAGGTATTTACAGGCCATTATGTTTGAGTCCAGAAGACCATCAGAAAGATTTGTGACTATACAGTCACTGATCCTTGTGACAGCTGTGTGATCTGGAATAAAACATGTGAAGCCATAGAACAAAGTAAAGGCCCCCTCTATGCACTCCGAGACAGACCGGTTTGTGTCTTCACATGGCACCACCAAAATCTTATTTTCTGACTGTCACTGGAATGTCCCCAACTTAATTAGAGGGATAATAAGTCACGGAAAAGGAGCCGATTCAAACTCCCTCAGATGCTGATTTGTCCGAATTAAGTAATTTTGAGAAGATAGAAGACAGTTCTGTCGAAAACTACAGCTTTCAGAATCCTTTAGAACAATTCATCTCTGTGCAAGAGCAATTACCAAAAGATGCAGCACCAACAAATTAATTTATGTGGGGAAAACAGACCACCCGCATGTCACAGACCACCCTGAAATAGTAATTATCTAACGATGAAGCTCTAATAATTCTATTGATGTACATAAGAGCTCGGAAGAATAAAGTAATGCTGTCAGCTACAGTATTAATTGCAACACCTTCAGATAGTGTCCCTCTCATGTAATCCCCACTTCTTCCATTCTAGGCAATAGGCTTGTATATTTCCATGTCGGCAAACCACTATGTAGAGGGGTCTATGGTAAACCACTACTGTAGCGATGAGTCCCTCCAATGCATCAAAGGTTTAACATTAAAAAATAGGATCTAAATGTACTTTATTTAGTACACTGACTAATTTGGCAAATTCAGAGACTGGTTTGTACAATCCATGAGCACTTCCATGTGGGTAATGGAAAATTCACTCTGATTGATAGAAGGTGGAGTCCCCACCACACTTACACAATGGATGTGGGGAGCTCTGAAGCTCGAGACATTAAAGGGTTAATGTGCATTTAAGGAAAAGTTGTAAAAGATTAGGGCCAAGAAATGCCGGCTCCATAACACAATCCTCTTCATATATAAAAAAAAAAAATTAAATCCCATAGCGAAGTTACCGTGCCCACGCTTAGAAGCGTTTCGAAAGCCATGCGCTTTCTTGATCAAAGCTAGCGGAGCCATTTGGTACTCAAACCAACCATGGAGCAATCATCTATCATATAATGTAATAACAAGAGCATATAAATAAATACATATTCACCGGACCCAACCCACAAACAGTCCACATGTTAGTAGATATAGAGCTAGTCATTCTTTAAATGTAAACCTTCTGGTTGACATGTTCCTAATTTCGAAATCCAATATGCCTCTTGCTGGACATTGAAAGTGGGAACACGTCAACCAGAAGGTTTACATTTAAAGAATGACTGGCTCTATATCTACTAATATGTGGACTGTTTGTGGGTTGGGTCCTGTGAATATGTATTTTTTTATATGCACTTGTTATTACATTGTATGATAGAGGATTGGTACGTGGTTGCTTTTAAGGAGGAGTACCATGTAGTTGTGATCAAAAAAGCAGCGGCTTTCGAAACGTGTCTTAGCGTGGACATGGTACCCTCATTATGTGATATATTTATTTTAAATAAAGAGGATTTTATATATGATTCTTTATGGAGCGGACATTTCTACAGTATCATAACATTCTTCACGTATGAGATATTTTTGCTAAAAAGCACCCTAAAGAGCGGGACGCTAGGGGTCTCCTAACTTACTGTTCACTGCCTACTTGTCAAGAGTGTTAATAGAGACGAGTAAGAGGACTCCAGAACAGGAGAGTTGAGGAGGAGGATGAGTCACTGTGCTCATTAAAGTCTATAGAGAGCAGTTGGGAGTGGGGAAGAGGAGGAAAGACTCACATACACACTGCCAGCAGCTAATAGTAAGTGACTGTGTAGTGGCCCAGAGCATCTATTGTTGGCCGCTCCATAAATGTCATACATATGTATGTCTTTTGTGTAGATGCACTGTGCAAATTGTCTAGTCTCCTGTTATGTGTATTGCACAGCTGCAGCAAGTGAGAGGTTAATGTCTGCATGAGACTGGGAGATGTCTGCAAATGTATCAATTTATGTCCTGTCACGTGGTATGTTAGAATCTATAAGTATGAGTGCTTGAGAGTAAGGTGTGGTTCATAATCTTCAATGGTAGAGAGGAGTGGAGTGCAGGCCGCATGGGTGTACCTTCAACCCTCATGTGGTGAAGAGTGATGGAAGAGGAAGAGCGGTTTCCTGAGGGCCCTAATGCCAGGAACCATTAGAGTGTGAAGACAGAGAGAGGGAGAGCCTGAGCAGTGAAGAAAGTCAAGACCACCATGCAGAGGTACTTCAAAAAGTGAGTGTCTGTGGAGAGTTTGTCCCTTCCCCTTTCAGGAGTGATACCATACAAATAACAAAGACTGTAGGGCCAATATCATCCTGAGTATACTCTCTGAGAAAGTTTCCCCTTCCAGGAGCAGTACCATACAGATAACGAGGACTGTAGGACCGGCATCATCCTGAGTTCCTCCCTGACCTCCCTTCTTCTATCTTGCCTGCACCAGTGTGTTTTCACGTTGTACAAGTGTCAAAGTTTACAGTAAAGTTTTACCAGGCCCTGACTGTTCACAGGGACTGAGGAACTTAAACACTAAAGTCTGTGTGGACTCTCTTTATTATTGCCGAGGTTCATTCTGGCAAGTAAAGGAATTGTCACGTGACATTCTAAAGTTCTACGGCATTTATATCGGCCATCCCTCTACTGGCGGTGTCTGGAAGAGGCCCAGCGATGCTCTAGCCAAGGCTGCGTGTGTCCCTCTGGGGAGGACTTTTGTAAGTGCCACCGAGACAAGTGACAGCTTTACCCTCCCAGCTCCTCAGCGTGTGTCCCGAGTTACCCTTTGGGACCCTGCAACTGTTTATTGTGTTTTAACAAAATTGCATCTCCAGTGCTCAGCATTGCTGAGCCCATAATCTACAGCCTATGCACTACAGTACTCTGTGCACAGTCTATAGAACACAGCACAGGAGCTATGATCCTCCCACCAGACCTGAGAGAACTGAGAAGCAAAGATACAGTCTGCAGAGGGGAAAATTGGGAAAAATTGCAGGATACAAGTCATATAAAAGGCCAGAAATAGTGTTATTCCTCATGCGCACACACAGCAGCTTATTTTGTGGAGGAATAGGTCACCTTACATAAGGGATTTCTACATAAATAGAGGTAATCATTTTCACCGTGCATGTTTAATGCGTATGTACTCCTGAAGAAGGGAATCTGTTTTATTGTTTCCCTGAAAAGCATTGAGAGACCAATAAAGCTTCGCGCACATGGATTTTAAAGTTTTCCGCTTCTTTTACTGAATTAGAGCCATCATGGGCATTCTGGGGATGCAGTGGTGTGAGAAGTTTCCCCCCCCCCCCCCCCCTCTCTGAGGAAGTGCATGTTGACTAGTGGATTACCAATTGTTCCTTACCATCCATATCAGCTCTGATATCTGCTCATGAGCACCCTGTTATTCGTCTCTCATATTTATGCATTTTATAAGGCCATTGTGTTTAAATCATGGATAGAGGCTGCTGATCCCCTTGTGGGAGGAGGTGTATTCTTCTGGTGGAACAACTTTTGTGGGTGGATTCATTGTCTGATTGGATCTGGTGTGACACTAAAGGGTGCCACACACCCGGTGAGTGCTTATCCCATTACCCTTATGTACTTCTAACCATATAGGCATCACCAGGTATGTTCACAATGTTTACACGTCATGAAGGGGGCCCCTTTCTTGAGTAACCTGTCCTGTAAAGCACTTTACCAGCTTTTTTGGGGAACATAACATAACTATATGGTATAATTTTTCATTCTAGATGCATTGAAGCAACAAAAATTAGAAAAAATAGCTGCAAAGCTGGACCTTCTCTTAAAATCGTTGTACCACAATTGACTTGCTGATAAAAGGGTTGATCTGTAGGGGATCTTACTGCTAAAACCTCTACCGATCCCAAGAACGGAATCCGATGTCCTCCTCTCCTGCTCACTGCACCGCCTGAAGGAGGAGATTAAATGAAGCGGCGTGTGGGCATGCGCTGTACACCCTCATTCCTTTTCAGCAAGACTGTTGGAGGCAGCCAAGTGCTTGTACTAGGCTATTTCCATCAGCTCCATTGAAATAGAACGGCATGGCGCATGCGCAATGGCCACTTCATTCAATCTGCATGTCGCTGTGGATGGACAGAGTGAACTGGGAGTGACGAGAAGAGGGAGACATGGGACCCCTGTTCTTGGAATCAGCAGTGAGACCCCCACCAAACAGACTTTTATCATCTGTCCTTTTAGGTTATAAAAGGCGATTGTGGTACAACCCCTTTGACAGAAAACCATAGCACTGCCATCCCATAAAACAGCAGTGCAAGAACAGTATGTATTTACAGATGTCTTTTACTGTGGTTTGAAATAGTAACAATCCCCTTTCAGAGTTTTAGGACAATGTAATGATCACAGAATTATTTGTTCACAATTGCGGCAAAACCATGGCAGAAATGCATGTGTATTTATTAGAGTTGAGCGAACGTACTCTGCTGAGCTTGATGCTCGTTCGAGTATTAGCGTACTCGATGGTGCTTGTTACTCGAACGAGCATCAAATCGTGTTCGACCCTGCCCCAGTTTTCGGCTTCTCCCCGCTGTGACGTGCCTGTTTTGGCCCTTCCCCGACGCAGCGCGCGTCAATGGCAAATTTTTAGTCAGGCAGGTAGGGAGAGAGGGGGAGAGAGAGAGAGAGAGAGATAGAGAGAGAAAGAGAGAGAGAGAGAGAGAGAGAGAGAGTGAGTGAGAGTGAGTGAGTGAGTGAGGGAGGGGGAGGGAGAGAGTGAGTGAAGGAGAAAGAAAGAGGGAGGGAGGGAGGGAGAGAGGGAGGGGGGAGCGAAGAGGGAGAGAGGGAGGGGGGAGGGAAGAGGGAGAGAGACACGAACCTAGAAAAAAGCTCGGCACCCTGCGTCCCACATACAAAAATGCTCGAGTCTCCTATTGTAGTCAATGGGGTTCGTTACTCGAGTAGAGCTCTCGAATTTTACGAAAAGCTCGACTCGAATAACGCGGACCCGAGCATTTGGGTGCGCACTCATCTCTAGAAATTTATATGTGTTTTTTGCAGTGCTACTTTTAGTCACTCCATTATGGGTCACACAAGTGCCTGCCCTAAACAGTAATGATAAGGAGTAGAACCTCCTAATATACATTGTCTATTGTATTATTTTTTTTCTCTACAGCATATTCTGACACCTATGTCTTTTTTATTTTTCCGTCAAAAGAGCTGTGTAAGGGCTCTTTTTTGTAGGGTGAGCTGTAGTTTTTATTAATACCATTTTGTGGTACACATGACTTTTTGATCACTTTTTGTTAAATATTTTGGGTGGCAAGGTGATCGTGTTCACCGTGCAGGATAAATACATTTTAATCATTTGGAAGTTTACAGATGCATCAATTCCAATTATATTTAAGGTTTTATTATACTATGTTTTTACTTACTATGACTGCAGGCCTGGGAGCTTTTTACCTGGCCCTATGCAGACATGACAATCGCTTGGCACAATCAGGGGGACTGAAGGAGCCCCATCTTCTGTCTAACACGAAGATGCCGTAGTCACTACTGACCAAAGTATCTGAGAAATTAAATGTGCAGAGCTGACGTTATTTTCCATCCTGGCCACTGCGGGCAGATGTTAGCTGTATAATACAGCCAGCACCTGCCGGATATGGGTCAGGATCCTGAAGTCATACAGCTTTCATTCTTGCCATTGGGTCTCACTATAGTCTAACACTTCCTGTTGTGTAGAGAACACTTTTCGGTTGTCATCACAGGCAGGATCACATTGAAAGTTAACACCTATGTATAGATAACAAAAGATCCACCATTCAAAATCTGTGAACTTCATGGCTTATCTACTGCCCCTCCCTGCACAATGACCCCTGCACAGGTCAAAGAGCAGGCACAGAACAGTATCCCACAGAAGTCAATGAGCTATCCCCAGTCTAATGTTTCTATGTTCCATGTCACTGCTGTAAACATATCTTTGAATACTGCAAAAAGAACAACACACAGCGATATACCAAACTGGCGGAGTGGATATAATCGGAAACAAGCCCTCCAATGGATCAGACCCCGATCCAGAGTACAGTTCAAAATAGTCAAAGAATAGGCAGCATCCATGATGTAGAAAGTTCAAATAAAAATACTTTATTCCCCATGGTCCATCACAGCGACGTTTCAACCTCACCAGGGCACTCGCTCTGAAAAGGGCGCTACCGCACCACAGTGGCTGACCGCTACACAATACCTATTAAGCCCTCACAAACCAATAGAGAAGAAGGTATGGAGAGATTTCAATTCCTGACACATTTCTCCCTGTAGATTGATTCAGGGTTCATCACAGGGTTCAAAATATAGGATAAAAAGAGGAATGATATACTCTCCCTGCCCTCCGATTCAGACATCCAGAAGAAAGATGTGAAAGTGTATGCTAAAGTATACTTATCCTCCCTCTGTAACATCCGGAATTTGCAGATCTATTAAGGTGGGGATTCTACAAATCATGAGTCAATATGGTGGCTTCTTTGTTATTCATCATGTATTGTGAATTTGATTGACAGACATGTTGATTTTAGTGGTCTATCACTTATTAGATAAACCGCAGTAGTTTTTAAGAACTTACAGCTTGTTGCTGCAGCTCTCAACAGGAAATGAGTCCAGCATATTCAGGAGGGGTTGCTAGCCCAATCCAGCCTCCCTGGACTCATCTCTGACGACTCAGGACTCACCTCTTACCAGGAACTGCCAAAACAAATCTGTACATTCACGATCTTACCCCATAAGTGACAGACTGCTGGAATCTGCATGCCTGTCACTACTGTAGGCTGCCCACAGTGAGGACAGTATAAAGTACATGACCGGTACCTTTTAACTGTGGCAAGGACTTTCTTTGATCATTGGTGAGGCCCAACATGTTCTCACCGGTGGGGCTCCAACAGCCAAAGATCTCTAAGCCTCGTCTTAAAACTACAGGACAGGGGCGAGTTAGAGATGCCAAATAGAAGAGCACTTACCAACAGTAATCTAGCAGATGCGGAGGAAGAACAGGGATGTAAATGTGCTGCCAATACATGGGGTACAGCAGAGAGGCCGATGCATGAACACAGGCTGTTAACTGAAATATAGAAAAAAATGCTACATTATATTAACGCAGATACATTACCATAGGTTTAAACAAATATAACAATAATAAGTCAAAAATACAACTACTAGTGTGATAAAGCAAGCATATGGTTTCCATAGAAGGCTAATCCTATCACATTCAACTCCTCCTGCTATTTCAAGAGATAGGGTGGAAGACAAGAAAATCAAATGAATGAAACAATGCATTGTGACAAGTCTCTTCTAAGAATACTTATAATCTATGATGAGGATTCGGGGTTTCCTGGGCTGTTTGAGTTGTTATAACAAGCATAGAATAAAAACAACGTAATACGCATAGATGCAACGCTCTGAGAAGATTAGCATACAAAGCCTATAAAACATGGAACGAATGCTATAATAAGCATATACATTGTAAGGGATAAATAGGATAAGTAATATCCATAAAATACTGACATGAACCTGTAAAGACTAAGATCTATAGAATTTCCCTGAAAGCATAAAGTCTAAGATCTACCTAATTTCTCTGAAATGCTGTATGGATTCTTTTGGCTACAGAACACGGATAATTGGGCCTGTGATGGGATGTAGGGCCCTGGCTAGCTGAGTTCATTTAACCCCACTAAATATGGCTAGTCATGAGGCCTGAGAGCTCCCAAGAGAGCTCGTTAGGGCTGATTGCCAAACGATGGAGAACCAGGAGGCGGTGGGAAGCATCTGGAAAGGGTCGTGATAACGGGAGGTGAGGCTATACTGCAGAACGCTCTCTCTAGGGATATGACTGCACTCTGTCACACGCTGTCACCGCTGCCCGGGCAGCTGTCTTCTGGTGACAACGGAACATCAGTCACTCATTAGCTCAATTGTTATTAACCCCTTAAAAATGTACAATGATGTCAATTAAAGAGCAATGATATTAATATAGCCATATCCATATAGTTATGTGTACCCCAACGCTGGCCACAGTTCTATCACTGATTAATTAGACGTTCCAAGAGATTTCCTCCTGAACGTTACTGATCCTCATCGGTGAAATGTTGCAGTTCGTATAACAAGACCGTCTTGCGCAATAGATTTTTCCAGAAGGAAACTTTTAGATTCTGCAATTTAGGCCGGGAGCAATTTTTACCGCGTGATACGTGGTGAATGGAGTCAATGAAAGTATTGATTTTCATCGATCCATTAGGGATTGTGAATATTCATTACGTGTAATACGCACGCAAAAAAGAAGGCAGCGTGTTCTATATTATCGCGTTTTACGCATGATAGAGCCCGTTGTTCTCTATGGGAGCGTAATCAACAATGTACATACGCAATTACATTGCGAATGTCCGGCTTTTAAATGAGCCGTTCGAAATTTCAACAAAAAAAGAAACCAAGGATACTGCGCATTCTGCGTTTTAGGCCCAATGTCCATAGGCAAAATGGAATTACTAAAACTGCGTGGGTCTCCCGCACGTCTGATCTGCACCCATAGGGAATCATTGGACACTGGAAGGTAATTAAATACCTGCGGATGTCATTTATCCCTGGCGCGCAGATTGCACATGCGGACGGCTCCCGAGGCTTCCATTAAAGTCTATGAAAGCCGTCCGGTCCCTCAGCACAGACGCAACTGTTACTGCGTCCATGTCGCGGACCGTGGGAAAGCAGGAGTTCAAAAAAAAGTGTGCATGGCTCATGCGCACAGCAAGCTGCCGGTGTGCCGAGAACATCCGCCGGGCCGCAGAAAGAAGATCCGGCCGGGCGGAAAGAAGACCCGCAGCGTCCAGAGAGGTAAGTATAATCGATTTTCTTGCCTCATGTCTGCGGGAAAGGAGGGACCTGCTGTGGGATTCTGCATGGAGAATCCGTGCAAGCCTGAATTTCCCCAGGACATGAGGCCTTAGAACATAAATTTTTCCAGTTTTCATTGATATTTACACAGTTTAATGTCTAAAATGTATTTTGAAATGAAAGCACAGAACAAACAAGTTAAGATGAATAAACATAAGAGATTAACCTTGTGTAAAGCTGTTCTATCAGCTGGAGGTGGCTACTCTTAAGAACCACAAATCTAGTTTTAACTTGTAAAAAGAATGCTTTGATTGTTTCACCAATTGCATTCAGATATTGTTCACATATTTCTTCCCAACATTGTTGCAGAAGTTCCCACAAATGTGCTGCACTTCTAGGTTGCTTTGCTTTCACCCTTCTGTCCAGTTCATCCCAAGCAAGCTCAATGGGGTTTAAGTCTGGAGAATGTGTGGGTCATTCCATTCTTTGAAGCCTATCAAATTCTTGTTTTCTTAAGTAGTTCTGACATAACCTAGAAGGAGGTTTTGTATTATTGTCTTGCTGCAATGACCCCTGACAAACTAGTCATACAGTAGAGGGTATTGCATGGTGTATCAAAATGTTGTGGTCGCCCTTTTTGCCAGTGTAGCAGTCATCTCGTGTAAGTTGTTAACTCTGGATTCCACAAAAGAGGCGCAGACCAGCACGCTCCCTTCTCAAGATTTAACAGTTAGGGTCACATACTCAGGAACCATTCTTTCCCCTATTTGATGGCGTACAAAAAGCCTGCATGATGTACCAAAAATGTCAAATTTCGATTCACCAGTCCATGAGACCTTCCCTCGCTCTTCAGTAGTCCACTGGAGGTGCTGCTTGGCTCAGACAAGTCTTTTTTATTTTGCAATCTTAGCAGTAGCTTTTTTACCTGTCAACCCTGCAGATAGAAGTCTTACACCCATGGGTCCAGGAAATTAAAAGGGGTTGTTCCACAAAAATATTGTTTCTAGTTAAATCCAGTCCATAATTCTAATCATTTATTGGTATTTTTTATATTCCAGGACTTACAGTACTGTGTAAACATTTTAGGGCTCTCTCACATGACAGTATGTTAGGTAGGTCTTATCGTGCGTAATATGCAGAACTCTTTCTCATATTGACTTTCAATTGTGCCTCTCACACATAGTGCATGCTGCAATCTATTTCGCGCACTATCTTGGTATGCATTACGAGTGCATAAACACCAAGATAGTGTATGGGGATTGTTGACGTGCAGCAACTGGATACAACCTAACCAGGTGCTAAATTGAACTCTTTCTCCTTGAGAACATTCCTCTGATCTAATTGGCTACAGAAAGTTCTGTTTTTACCAACCTGAACACAAGGGCAGATTTACGGATCCTGTTTAATAGTTAAACAATGTAAAGTATGGGCCGCCTCATACGAGAGCGTTTGTGGCCCCAAAATCTGCACCCACAATGTGCATTACATAGAACTCACTTCAATGAGTTCCTTCACATGTGTGCTGCTTTCCCGCGCAGAGCGTGAAAAAATAATGTGACCTTCTCTATTATTTTGCGCAATTGTGGATGGAAGGCCACCGTCTGCCCGAAATCACGTAATGAACTGTGCAATTTTGTGGGCTTAATTGAAAACAACTGGGCCTACTAGGTCAGTTGACCCACCTACCGAGTCAGCTACCCGCCTCCTCAAACATGGCGCTGCCGAGACCACGCTAATGTGAGCAGTCTCAGCTGTGAAATAAAGTGAAATGCGCTAATCCGGTTGCAATAGCCCCCATGCAATCATGCTCCCTGCATAGCATATATATGTGTCAGAATAGCGAGCGTATATGCTTATGCCTGTGTGAGGCCACCCTAAGACTAGACCTTTAAAACGTGCCAAATCTATCCCAGTCGCTCATGCATGATGATAAATCAGGTGCATCTTTGCACACTTTTGTCTAACTTTATACCATCTGTTTGTTGGCCCAATTTGCGCCATACTTTTGGTGCCCTTACGTTTAAGCCAAGCCCCTTTCCTGCTAAGCTGTGCCCTTTTTCACTAAGCCGCTCCCCTAGTCAAGCAACGGTCAAAAACACACAATAAATATGATCAAAGGCTTGTACCCGTTTTTTCGTGCAGATTGAGAATCCTGGTGGATTTAGCTTAGTAAATCTGCCCTACAGCGAGTAGAAAGGCCGAATGAAAACACGAAAGTGTCAAATTAAACGGAAAGATTTATTTAATTCCGTTTTGTGAATTACTGAAATTCCCCACCATAAAACGGTCTGAGAAGATCTTGGTAATTTTCATTATGATGTTGAGCGCCGCTATGGCAGCAAATGGAAGCTATCATCAGTCCACAGGACCACCTTCTAACTCCAGACAGGAGATCCCATTACATAGTCCTGGAATTATGCTTTAATCTCTGCAGATTATAAGGAGAGTTGACCACAGGACCGTCTCTATCGGAGTTGGAGGCAGCCAGGGCAAGCACGACTAAGGAGATATCTTACCTCAGAAGTGGACAAGAAGACTTTAGAAGCGTTGAAAGCTGCTTTCAGAACAGATATACAGGTCCTGTTCTTCTTCTGACATGACCACAGGCAGCACTAGAATAGCAGCATATCTTCTAGAGGGAGGTCAGCCCCATCACGCGTCTTACCGATTATGTAGCACAATCAGTTCCACTGTGCAGAACCGTGACATAAGAACACTGATGGGTTTACTCTGCAGCTAAACAACAACGGCGCTATTCATGTAACATAAAGCGAGCGTATGTGCCATGTGCAAAGTATACTCATCATACTGAAAATGCAGTCCATTATCAGGGCACTGGTTCCCAAACCTAAGCCATGTGGCTCATCATAGGAGTCCCGAGTTATCACCATATGCACTGGTCGGACGTCGGCACTGGCAATACAATAAATGTATTCGGACTTCCAAACTGTCCCAACTTGGATGGAAATATGGCAAAAAAAAAATAAGGCAACGCTCTACAAATCTTTTGCGATTTTAGAACTTGTTTCTCCCCGTTTTGGGCTTAGCAGTCCAGTGGGAAGTCTTTGACAGTTGTTTCTGTGTGTACACCTATACAGGGAAAGTTGTCAGTCACTGATAGGACCGCCCACTGGACTCCTAAGCATAGAATGAGCAGAGGGTTAAATGAATGAAAGTACTAAATATACTGAATCTTTCTCCATAAAACTATATATCAATCTGCTCAGCCCCTCCTGCTCTAGAACATCATGACTGCAGCTTACACTACAGTTTCAATATGACAGACTCCATTTAAGGTGGTTGCGGGAGAAGAAAACAAATTTTCAGGCCAAAAACTCCTGATGGTGGCCCTTTTCTGTTCTTAAGACGTATAAAAACAAAGGACAGAGCACTGCTATGGATAGTAATATCACAATAAGGACTAATGCCCACGGACGGATTTCTGACGCGTTTCATGCGGCACAAATCCGCAGCGTTATCCCGAAGCTATTAGGTTCTATGGAACCTAATAGCTTTCTGAATTTCAATGTTCACTCTGTGGAATGCCGCGTGAAAGAAAGCGCGGCATGCTCTAATTGTCGTGGAAATATGCGCGGCCGGATTCCATTGTAGTCAATGGAAGCCGTCCATCACGCAATACTTTTGCTGTGAGCAAAGCAAAGCTTGACAAAGACCGCTACGACGGTCAAAATGTCGCGCTTCTTAAATATGCGGACCATTCAATAAAAGGAAGCTTATTTTAAAGCTTTGAAGAAATTTCATCTGGAGGTTGTGCTGTTCCTAGTCATCGTTTTATTTGTTTGCACTGGGAGACGAAGTGAAATCCTGGTCTCGTTTCTTGAACGTGCACGTGATCCAATCTACTATCTTTTGCTCCTCCACCTGAGTGGCATCTCTATCGCTGTGCTGCTGGCATCTGCTCTTGGTAATAACACTCATCTTGAAATTACTTAAGCTGAATATTGCCATCCAAGTTGACCATCCTGTACAGTTTGGCTGGGAGGCATCGGTATATCGTGAATTCTAGCTTCCCAGTGGCCAATGATACATTTTCCTGTTCAAGACCTCTCCCATATACTAGAACTGCTTCCCATTTCAGGTTTGATTGTTCCATTCTGTCTGGTGCCAAGAACTGCTGCAACAGTACCCTGTACCAGATCTTCATGCACTCATTATACTGTACAATGCTTATAGAAGTCTAATGCTGTCAAGTTCCAGTTAGATTATGCTTCAAGGCCTTTCATTAAAAGGAATGGAATTTGAAGCTCTCATTAAAATAGGGAAATCTCCTCCAATTTAATCAGCTGCTCCTACTACACCTGAAAAATGTTGGCCCCAGTAGATAATATATAACTTCTGCATCCCTGAACGTAACGCTCTTTTGTCCTTCACATACAAACTGCAGAAGTGGTGTGAAATTTCGAAAGGTGACATATCACCCAAATAACATAATCTGATTTATTCCGTTACCTCTGATTTACATGTGCAGAGATTCAGAGAACGTATTCCACTATAGCCAGCTTTTACTTTTCTCATTTATATAACCTACATAAAAAAAACCCCAAAACACCCCCTCCCCAAAAATTAAGGTTTGTTCACTTTGACATCAAGGGTTCTGTTTATATAGGGCTGTATGAGATCTGCAATATGAACAATCCAAATGGCTACTGAAGGGCTCTGCTTACTTGGAACTTGTCAGATATCATATTTCTGGAATAAAACCTCTTATTCTATGCACGGATGCAGTCAAAACAAAAAAGTAAGCCTCAAGCACCGATGCAAGGGTGAAAAATCTGTGTGTGATGTAGCATTACAAAGTAATGTGCAATACCTAGAACAGTTCCAGGAACATTTTAGAGAACGGTTTGTATTGAACATAATTTTACCAGTATACCAAAACTGATTGTGATACTTTGGTGGCAGTAAAGTGACGAGTTCTTTTGGGAGATAACCTATACCTAAAGATGAGCTGGCTCAAGCTGCAGAACTTGAATTTGGGTCAAACTTTACTAAAAGTTCTGTTAGAACCCGAAGCTCAGGTGGTTCATTTCTGCCAAATTGAAAGTTCACAAAAACCCCTAAACCTACTAATCAACATTGTCTAAGACCCCTATAAACAGAGTGGTGGTAGTCCTTCCACAAATGTGACTCAGTGGTTAGCACTTCTGCTTTTCAGTCGTGAGATCCAAGGTTCAAATCTTACCAAGGACAACATCTGCAAGGACTTTGGAAGAACTCCATGCAGATGTTGTTCTTTGTCAGATTTGAACCCATGACTCCAGTGATGCAAGGCAACAGTGCTAACAACTGGGCCACCACACTTCCTCCTCCTGAGGAGAAGGAAAAAGAGGAGAAACACAAAGAGAAAATTCTAACTCCATACAGATGTTGTCCTCTGTCAGATTTGAACCTAGGACCCCAGCACAAGGCAACAGTGCTCACCACTCAGCCACCATGCTGCTGTTTTTTAGATCTATCCTTCTCCTCCTTCCGCTTGGTCCCTCCTTCTCCAAAGAAGGAGAAGATGAAAAATAAGAGGGAGAATGACAAGATCAGGAAGGGGGATATCTTATTGTTCTCCTCCTTCCCTTGAGGAAGAAGCAGAAGGAGAAAGAATGAAGAAAAAGATTGGTGGCTCAGTGATTAGCACTGTTGCCTTGCAGTACTAGGTTTAAACCTGACCAAGGACAACATCAGCATGGAATTTGTATCTTCTTCCTCTCCTCATCCAGCATAGGATAAGGACAAAAGGAGGAAATGAAGAATGAAGAAAGTAGAGGAAGCATGGAAGCAGGGTTGGAGTTCTAGGTTCAAATCTGACAAAAGACAGCATCTGCATGGATTTTTTAATGTTCTTTGTTTTTCTTCTTCTTGTGTTTCTCCTCCGCAAGAATTGCGGTGGCTCAATGGAGTCCTAGGTTCAAATCTGACCATTGACAACATCTGCATGGAGTCTTTAATCAGATTTGAACCCAGGACTGACCACTAGGACACATCCATTAAAAGACCACCACCATCATTTCAGAGCTCTTAGACCGTGTTCAATACTATTTTTAGGGGACTTAATGAACTTTTCTATTCAAACCAAACAAACTAAATTCGCCGAACCAAAATTTTCGAAATGTTCTCTCATGTCTTCCTAAACAATTCCTCCAAGGAATATTGCAAGGGCACCTCAAGAACTGGATTAAGACTATATTTCTTTAGATCAAAGAAGGAAGGCAGGCGCACAACCACTGAGCAAAGTTGGCACAACCATAATTTATTTTCACTGTGCAATGCTGGCTTACCCGGAGGCCAGGTCATATGTGCTTTATAGTGGGGACTCATTACAGAGGCTACGTGCCCATTTATCACTGTGCAGAAGTGTTATTATTCTGCCCTACTGTATATACTGCTTAACTTACTCATGAAACTCAAGCAGAGGACCTGTTTTTCTCCTACGACTTGCTATTTTGCAGTCATGTCCAAGGGATTTTTCTCCTATACAGTAGTGCTTTAATGACCATATTATTGGTGTTGTGATGAAAAAAAATGTATGCTACCACTTTTCATAATAGTCTGTCTACTCTCTAGTTAGATTGCCTTGTTTCACTACCTAATATGAAAAAAATAATTAAAAAACAAATTAAGCTGGTCAAATAAAGAAAACCTTTGTAACAAAGTGTGTTAAAAAATATCAACAGCTGCTAGAAACAGAGATTTCAGATTTTAAAGTATATCTTGCACTTCCATAATAATCCGACCATCAGAAGACATATCAAAATAGTTCAAACTAGTCCGGCCAAAAACAATAAAAGTTTTATTTAAAACTGTCTGATCCCTTTTATGTAGAATGACTTCTAGTTGAGAGGGCATCACGTTTACCATCGCTTGGCACTCCTCAGGGGTGAATGAATCCCAAATTTGCTGAATCTTCACCGTTAGTCCTTGGTGCAGCATGGATTTCACACAACTCCTGCTTCATCTTTCCCCCATAAGAACTCAATCTATGACAAATCAGGACTGCTTGCAGGCCAGGGAAGTGTGGGGACCTTATTTTGACCCAACCAGGCTTTAGTCGACTTAGCTGTATAACACGATGTTTCATCTTTTTGGAAAATGAATTCTTCATCATTAGTTTGCAGATTCGGAATACAGTGCAAAAAATGTTGAGCCAAACTTTTTTAGTACATTGATAGTATTCATTATGAAGCGGAAACTGCTGACGCCTTTAGCTGGCATACATCCCCACGCCACTACAAACGCTGGAAATTTCACCTTCCAAGTTAGGAAGTCTGGGCGAATTGCTTCTTTAGTAGTTCGAATTACTTGTTGGCACTCATTGCCAATGCAGAGATCGAACCTCAACTCAACACTCCATATTATCGAATTGCACTTACAATGCACAGAGCTCTGGTGCTCATCAGCCCATGCTAGGGGTATCTGTTTTTGCAGGCTTGAAACACGTGGTCAAGGTGTACCTATCATAGAGGCAGACCATGCAACTGCTACGGGGTCCATGAAGAGAGGGGAGCCCCACTCTGTTTGCGCTATCGTTTTTGCTACTGGGTAGCAAGAACATTGGGTAGCAAGACCATGACCTTCCACCAAAAAGGAACTGCATTGTTAGTAAACAAGAGAGTTGGCCCAAGGGTTATTTAAAAGAGCATGGAACGGGAAACAAACACCAGGCGCCTCTCCTGTCCTGGGTCGGTTGGCAAAATTGTGCTCCATAATGGGGGGCCCATTTAAGATTTTGCTATGGGGCGCATCTCTTCTATGTACACCACTGCACATGGTGCTTCCTTTGCTTTGTAGAAACCCAAACCTAGTCTGCATATGACTCTAGTGCATGTTATGTTACCTAAATTCTTTCCGGTAATGGAATTCCACTCCCTCGAAATCACAGTAACTGATGCTCGCCAATTCTTCTTGACAGTTCTGTGCGATTCTCTTCTGCCTTGGCCACACATTTTTTGATGGGCACTTTGATTTCTTCCCAACAGCAGTTGAGGCTCAGTTGGATGTGTACTGGTTTGCCGAACAACATTTTCATAAATTTTATGGAAATATTTTACGATCGCTGCTTAAATATGTTATACTGCATATTTCGAGGGTTTAAACAGAAAGCTAAAGAGCAAAGTTATTCAAATTAATCAACTTTATGAAAGGGGTTGCCCCACCACATGAAATTGCTTCACAATGACTCTGTCCATCCTGGCTGCTGCTAACCAAGACCTGTGACTACTGCAGCCAATCCCTGGCTATAGGCGGTCACTGCTGTGGCCAGTGATTGGCTGCAGCAGTGACAGGCCCTGGTCAGTAGCAAACGGAAAGGCCAGATTGGCTGTGAACGAATTTTAAATGGTGGGGAAAAAAAAAACCTCTTCAACCAGTTGGCCTATTATGACAGGAAGGATGGGGGGAGCGGGCGATGGACTATTATGCATCATAGTTTGAAGCTGCAGCACTTCTGTAGTGTTTTTGTATATTATGTTTGAATTCCAAAACTTGAATACTTTAGAGGAGCAATTAGAGTTTAAGAAAATATAAAGTTTGGATAACGAACAAAAATTCACAATGATTTTGAAAACCACATGCGTCTAAAAAAAACAGTAGTGGATTATCATGAAGAGGGGCAGTACAATTAGTATGTTGTGCAGTAATTCATTGCGTAGGATAGGTGTACCAACTGCTATATATTATTTAATATTGGTAGTGTTGTATATTGGTAGTATAGTAATAAAATGTAGTTAAAAATTTATATATTTCTTGCATAAATTTGAATGCAGAACCTCTTTGATGTAGCGGATGCCTGGCATGGGGGCAGTGGGAGCCTCAATGACCAGAATGACCAGTAAGTGGCTTAGGGAGATACTGCAATCACTACATGCAAAGGCTTATACACACATATACTATGGTCAAGTATAAATGGCCCCTCGGTATAAATACATACAGGAACTAAATAGACATACAGGTTCAGGTCCGTTATCTATGTTAGCCCTTTGGCAATGTGTTTTCAATAAGGATTGACGATACATTGACCAGACTATGTAACCACTGTTGCATAGCTAAAGGACTTAAAACCCTGCAGAGACATAAGCCTATCTATTCAGCGCCATCTTTGTACAGCAGCCGAATAAAGTGGGTAGATACCCAATGCACTGCCGATTCCTGTGATTACACTGTATTAATACAACAGCGATCACAGGCGATACCCTAAAGGCCATTGACAGTGGTCTCCGGGCAGGTATCACTGTGGCAGCCTGTCGTGGTTGCCAAATACATCAAGCACAATCTCCTTAAGACTTGCAAAATGGTGCAGGAGTCCACCTCGTTGCTTCTGAAGATTTTGGTTATGGCAAAGAACCAGATACTCTGGCTTGCTGGTGGTGCCCAACACTGGGACTTATTTATAAAGCCTTTTCCAGTAGACCTATGGCATAATTTGCATCAAAACAATGGTTTTACTAATTTTACGTAATTTTCACAAGTGATTTATGCAAAAAAAAAAAAAAATTACAAATGGTTCTGCCAATTTTTTTTTCTTAGGAACATGGACATGGATTTTGTGTGTCCGATGTTTCTGGCACATTTATGAAGCAGACTGTCAAAAAACAGGCACAAAAAGTAAGCGCAGGTTAGGCCAAGTAAAACTTGTAATGGGTAATGGCTGGGCGCATTTTATGGCGCTCTCTATGTATTTACCAAATTGATGCAACTTTGTTGCTCAATCTTTCAGCCTCTGGAGTAAATTTTGAAGGCAGTCAGAAAAATGCGTTTTCATTTTGGGTTATCTAGTGGTTTCTGGTGCAACTCGGCATTCTTTTTGGTGCATCTCTCATCATTTTGGGGCTCGCATTGCTTTTGTATTTATAAACCCTTCAAACGTTTTTATTTTTTTACTGGGATGACATCTTTTAGACGGCTGTGAATCCAGACGCACAAGCCATTTGGTGTAAAAAATCACCTCAGTACGCATTCAGGGGTAAATTTTGAGCCAAGTTAAAGAAATTCCCATTTTGGCCTATCAATGTGAATTTTGGGCCATCTAGCATAAACTGTGGCACCTCTCAGTTTCTTATGCCTTCTCTATTGACGGTTTCTTGGTCTGCTCACGTCTCTTTTGTAAATGTCCAAATTTACCACGTTTTGAAAATTTGGGGCAAATTCATTAGTTTTTCTGCCCTTTTTGAATATTCAGCATATTTAAAAGCGACGTTCACCCCTTTCATAAATATGATGTAGATTACAGCTGTCCGGAATTAGTATGAAACCAACACAAATTACGCCTTTATTGATAAATAAGCCCCAATGTTTATTGAAAAGGGCAAACACCCAGCTCTTCTTGGCATGAAAAACTATCCCATTTTGGAGTTTGCTAGCAGGTTTAAGTGGGGAGCCCGGCTCGTGTACCTCTGGGCATTCTCATGCCATAATGAATTACTCACTCTGTAATTCCTCTCGAAGCATGGCATCTACTTATGACGCATGGATCCAAGAGGTCTACTGGAGCATAATGATATCCTTAAGATATATGCCAAACAGCTAGGGACATTTCTATCAGTAAAGAAAGCCCAACATACTGGTTACACAGCCTCAACATACTTGGGTTTTCGAGCTAAGAAATCCACTACTAAAACTGGGCTATGTTGCCAACTATTATACTTGTATAAGGAAGATATGGTTTCCTGATGGACAATGAGGAGGGGCTTCCCACACTTGTGAACACTAAAGTCAGCGTCTCCATGCAGCTTAGAACTGCTGGCTGTGAAATAAACAACAACTCCTCAGTCCAAGTGACTGTTAGCCGCAGGAACATACATGCTGCAAAGCCACTTTGTCCATCATGGGTAATAAAAGAGCAGAAGAAAAAGCGGAGCAAATCTATATACCGATGTTTTGGCTTGAAAATAGTTTTTCTCCTCCCTTATTCTATATTTGGGAGTGAAACAGATTGATTCTTGACGAGTCTAAGAGGGTGCAGCCGGTTCACGAAACGTCACACCTTCCAAGGGGAACGTGCAAATACATGCGATAAATGTAGTGGTTATAGGCGCAATCCCATTTAACTCTAAGGCCTCATGTCCACGGGGAAAATCAGGCCCGCTACGGATTCTACATGGAGAATCTGCAGCGGGTCCCTCCTGCCCCGCGGACATGAGGGCTGAAAATAAGAATTTAAAAGAATTTACCTATCCGTAGCGGGCGGGGAAGGTCTGCTGTTCCTCACGGCCGGATCTTCTTTTTCGACCGGCGGATGAATTCGTCACGGCGGCGGCACGTCGCCGGCACGTCGTCGACGTGCCGCGCGCATGCGCCGAGCCGAAGCAAGAAAGATGCGGCCGTGAGGAAGAGAAGACCTTCCCGGCCCGCTCCGGATGGGTAAATACTTTTAAATTCCTATTTTAGGTCTCCCGCGGATCCGGACGGCTTCCATAGGCTTCAATAGAAGCCCGCGGGAGCCGTCCCCGCGGGAGACCCGCACGAAAATGGAGCATGGTCCAGATTTTTTCATGCTCCATTTTTTTTAAAATCCCTTTTATTGACCATCCGCGGGTATTTATCTACCCGCGGGTGGTCAATGCATCCCTATGGGGTGCGGATCCGCATGCGGGAGATCCGCTGCGGATCTTAAATCATATTTTGCCCGTGGACATGAGCCCTTAGAGGCAAGAGACGCGTTTTTGAGCTTGACTCCTGTTTTAATGAAAATTAATCCAGCATATAGACGTGTTTCGGGGCGGTTGCGCCCCTTCCTCAGTATTTTAGCTGGAGATGCACAGCCAGCAGTGGTGTGTTCTCTTTGCAGAGGAGTGGAGCACTTCAATAAAAATGGTGAGGTCTGCTCAGTAGATCAAGGCCTTTTTATACGGAACAATTATCGTTCAAACAAGCGAAAATGAATGATGATTGTTCAGTGTAAATGCAGCAAATCCTTGAATGACGAACGATAAATTGTCCACTTTTTGTACACCATTCATTTCATGCAGGCATAAGATCATCGTTGGCTCATTCACTAATTGCTTGGTTTATACACCGATCGTTCAGATGTTCTCATTATGTTACACAGTGAATGCAAACTGGTGAACGGTTTCTTGTTTGAACGAGCCAACGATGTATCTGCCTGTATAAACAGACTGGACGAGAGCGAACGATGTCAGAGTTCGCTTGGGCAAACAACAAATTGACCCTAATTGATTGGGTCATACACTCAAGGCTTGAGAAAGGTCCGATATGGATTGAAACGTTGCCGCTGCTATATTGCTGTGAACTCCATGTGTGTATGCTGTTGGAACCATAATGGATTAAAGTTCCCTTTTATTCAAAAAACTTGCCGTTGATGCTGCCTCTTACTTTATGGACTATTTGGTGAGTGGATTAGGCTTGGATCCAGCCTGCTGAGGCGTGACATCACAGTGGCTTGGATTGTTGCAGGACGTGTGCCACCTCACTGAGTGCTGCTGTGAATTTATGCTTTGTACTATATGATTAAAGGGTTATTCCCCTGGAAATATATATTATATGGGGATGCGGCAGGCATGGGACGAGATCGAGAAAACTCGGGAGGAGGAGCTAGTTAGTAACTAGCGACCTAGACCGCAGAATCGGAAGTCCAAGTCTCTAGGTTCCATTTTGCTCTTGCACTGTAGACATCTCTTTGTTCATAGTGCCAGGCTACTTTACACTAGAAAGTAACGAGACGATGTACGAGATGATCCACACATTCATTCGGCGGGAAATCTGTCTTTTTATTATAGAAATTATGGATAATTTACAATAGGAATTATGGGTAATTTGAAAGTGAAACAGAAAGTGACAAAATTAAAGTCTTCACACATGGCATAGACAGACTGGAGCCAAGTTCATATCCCGCCACACAACATTAACATATATGATACTAGGTGCATTGAAAGGTTAGCATACATAGATTAGCATTGGGCCCCTATGCTTGTGGGGCCCCCGGCAAGTGCCCATCAAGCCCATGTGTTAAGATGGCACTGGGCAGGGTTTGTATGAAGTAGGGATGACAAAGGGATACCAGATAACATTGTCCTCCCAGTGTCCTTAACAACCTTAAAAGCTTACCACACCTGCTTGAATTATTATGCTAAACGTTCACATTTTCCTGATATTTGAATTCAATTCTGTGAAGTGCAAAATAAATAATTTTCCTCTATTTGGGCCAAACATTCCGTCATTGCTGAAGGAGTAATTATTATATAGTGCTGAGTTTTTTCGAATACGAATTTTTAAATCCGTGTCGCGGGAAAAAAAAATCTGACATGTCAATTCTTGATGGGTTTCCATCTGGAATCTGTGTTGAGTGGCTCTATGCAGATTTGCCCCATTGGTGCGGATCTGCATCAAAATCTGTGCCTGAACTGAAGGCTCAAACCTGGATTTCTCCTGATTAATGTGTCAGATCTACGTCAGAAAGAACCAACGTGGATCTGACTCTTCAAACGTTATATGAAAGAGGCCACAGGGTATATCCCAGATAGCTAAAGTACATGGACATACTGTATGGTTAGATATGTTTTCCAAGACCACATGCTAAATGTGAAAAATAGGCTTCTGAATCAAAATAGATCTGCATGCTCTTCTTCCAAATTCCATTCAATTTCTCCAAAAGAAGCCAAAAGCCAAAATTTCCTTAGATGAATCCCTTTGGGAGAAAGCAGATTTTAAAAAAGTAGTCACTCTGAGGGAGTTTCAAATGTTTTGGCAGTGTACAACATCTGTACTGTCTGCAAGGCACCGGAAAACCAGCAAATCGGACCATAGGTGCAGTGATCGGCCAAGCAAACTTAGTTCAGCAGATGAAAGATACATTACTTCCCTTTCAAACCGGAAGATGTTCAGCAGTGCCATCAGCTCAGAACTGGCAGAAACCAATGGGACCCAGGTACACCCATTCTGCTTTTCGGAGAAGTGTGGCCAGAAATGGTTTTCATAGAACAACTGCAGCCAAAAAGCCATAACTTCGATATAGAAACAAAGTCATGTGACTCAACAATGCACAAAATCCTAGGAACTGTGGTGCAGGAAAATGGCAGCAGGTCCTCAGGACTGAGAAGTCAAAACTTTAAATATTTGGCTAGAACAGAAGGCAGTTTGTTCGCTGTCGGGTCGGAGAGCGAGATAATAACGAGTGTCTGCAGCAGCAGTAAAGCATGGTGGAAGGCAGTACAATAGTGAGTGTCTGCAGACAACAGTGATGCATGGTGGAGGTTCCTTGCAACTTTGGAGTTGGGGGATTTGGTAAGAATTAATGGTGTCTTCAAGTCTGAGAAATACTGTCAGATACTTATCCATCAATACTCTGCAGAAGGACAACAACCCCAAAAATACAGCCAGCGGCATTAAGAACTATCTGCAGCGTAAAGAGCCCTGATCTCAAAATCATTGATTCTATCTGGGCTTAAATGAAGAGGCAAAAGCATTTGAGCAAGCCGACATCCACAGAAGATCTGCAGTTAGTTCTCCAAGCTGTTTGGAAGACCTCCCTGCCGACTTCCCTCGAAAACTGTGTGCAAGTGTACCGAGAAGAATTAATGCTGTTTTGAAGGCAAAGGGCGGTCACACCAAATATTGATTTAATTCAGATTTCTCTTTTGTTCAGTCGCTTTCTTACCCCTGCCTAAGACTTTGCACAGTACTGTACATCCGATACTTTTAGTATAACCTTTATGCTCCCTAGGCTCAATGCTCTGGTATTCCGTATTTTATTACTAGATAATAATATGGCGCTCGGCGTTTATACATCCACAGACTCTTTAGCTTTTACTCTGCTAAAGGTTTATACTCCGAACGGCGATACATTTTTCAGCATCTCACGCCAGGAACATGAAATATTACGAATGAGTATTGTGCACTGAGCTAAAAAGCCAACAGAGCTTTGTTAAGACGTTGGCTTTAACCTTGTTGATATACAGCAGAGTTCAGCTGAACCCACGGTGTTAAGAGACCTTGGGTTAACTCCTTCTCAGTCACAGACAGTAGAGGCCCCAAGAACATGCAGATGTCTGCATTATCAGACACACTCTAGTTAACATATCAGCAACTGCACTGGAGCGAGGCCTGTGTCAGGCGCGGGCCAGCCATGTAAAGCCTCGTTTGGCTGGTTATGGGATGCATGCTGAGGGGGAGCAATCATACAAGCATATGACAGGAGTGACTACGCTTGGGTGAGCTACAGAGGCACAAACGTAGCTCTGGAACAGGGATCTAGCTCATTGACGGCTCCAAGACAGAGAGAGGGAAACTGATGCCTTGTTGTACAACCATGATTCATTCCGCGTTGTGCCTATGTCCGGGCTATGTGTCAGATTGTGTGAAATGTTACAGGATAGCGGCTTTTACGGATTTATCTTTTTATTTATTTTTTTGCTGTGTATCTAAATCGATGGAATTAAACAAACAAACAATCAGATAAACCAATGTAGCCTTATGGCTCACCTTACCTCCCATTATGGAATTTCCTATATAGCAATTCCCAATATACAGAATAGTACTCGTATCATTAGAAATGCTATTTTATGAAAGGAAGCGACATAATAAAAGGGAAGGGCCGGAGCCGCCGCAACAGAGCAGAAGAAAGTCATTAAATGACATTGAGTAATTGTAAAGTCCATGTTCAGTTTTACACTTTGTGTGTAAATTCTCTTTATGTGTACGAGGCTGGTACTTCATAAAGCGGATTTGGGTAGTTGTAACAATTAAAGCAACCCTCAGGTTTCTGAACAGAACTCTGTCCCAGGACCAGATTGGGAGGGAGGTACAGTATATTGCCTGCAGTTGCTTTTCCCTGATTGTCATTCCGATTCTCCAATCACAGGTCCCTTCTTTGGCCATCGAAGACGGCCAACGCAGTCTTCAGACTACCTAATCACCACACTGCATTGGTAGTGTCAATGCATTGTTCCAGCTCTCTGATTGGCCAGAGTTGCTCATGTGACCAGTGCTGGCCAATCAGAAAGAAGAGCACAGTGTGCCTTAGGTAGTTACAAAATAGCTGCAGCTATGTTTGACAGATGAAAACGGGACCTGGAACCAGTGGATCTGAGAGGTGGCAGAAAAGAACAACTGCAGGAAATTAATCCTATTCTCCCTTCAGTCCTGGGGCAGAAGTTTGTCCCAAAACCAAAAGGGTCACTTTAAACAGTGTTTTTTTTAGTTTATTCAGGTTCTGATTGTCTAATACTTATTAGTGTACTTGTTATACTGCAGGAATCACATTTTTTTTACATTTAATAGTTAAATAATATAATGCTGCTACATACAAAAATGGAGTTACTTAAATGTATTCAGTGAAAATAATGGGCAATCTAGCAGAAATAAAGTCCAGTTTCTTGTAAAGTGATATTCCATTATCAATAGAGGACACATCTTTGAGTATTGATTCCTATTGATATCGATTTCCTCGATAGCTATTATTTGACAGTTAGAAATAACATGGAGATGCCTTAATTGCCATGCATATATTGGGAATGTTTTAAAATAATGCTGATCTAGACCAGAAGTGGACAAACCTTTTCATCGTGGGATCCATTTTTTTGTGGAGCCCAATTTGGGTGATCTGCAAGGGAGGCAAACGGCTCCAAAAAAGTTGTATAAAAGTTGAAGGCAGTTATGAATGTAAAGTTAGGACTTATTTTACTACTTATGCTCTTCTTTATAAAATCCGAATGACAACAGGATTTAGATATACAAGTTTTTGAGCACTTATCACATTTTATAAGTTCAGTCTGGCCGTGATGGGTTAATGTTAGCTCTTTGTGTTCCTTCCGTAAACTTTATCTCATAGATTTATAGTTTCTACAGAAAACGTAAGGCAGAAATTGCTCTACTGTGAATCGTGGGAGGATGGCAGAGTGCGGTCTTCTTTGCTTTATTATATTTTTTCTAATAATCAGCCTTTCTTGTCCTGATAAAACATTGCCCTCGAAGGCTGCCAGCCTGTGAAGGTGAAACCATATGACCTCCCTTCTTCCAGATAAACACAACTTACTCCTTCTGATGGAATGCATTGGGAGAGAAACTTGGGATGCTTGCTGCACCAGGAAGACGCCAGCAGAAATATTTGTCTTTCTGCTTCCCCGGTTTATCATAGACTGCTGTCAATACCATTGAGATATTCCTAAATACAGCCAGAGGAGGTATATCAACAGTGTGCCCTAAAACAGATTATTTGCACTGTGTACATATTTATCTCGGAGAAATAGTTTCTAACATCATTCATGTAGCATACCTCGGAACAATGCTGAAAAACATCATACAAGGGGGAAAAAATGCAGCGGCTTCAGAAACTTCCTTCAAACTGAAACTTCTAAAATGTAGATATTTAAGATTTCATTCCCCCTTATTACCATTGACATGTCTCTACAATAAGAAAACCTTAGGTTGTAAGATGCCCACCATGCACAAAGCAGTAGTTCCCACTGGATAAAGAGACAAGACCGCAGCTCTGAGGGCAACTCTGTACAAAATCAATAGAGAGTTAGGTACTAAATTACAGTTGCACTTATCGATCAACTACAAGTGTTATGCTAGAAGTGCAACTCCCTAAAAAAATGTACTAAAAGAGAGAAGCTACAGTCCTGCCCTCCTTCCTGGGTACTTCTCTAAGGGACCAAAATATCAAAAGGTTTATACTTTTTGTACGCAGCTTCCACAAACAGGAATCAATATGACTGGAACCCCCAAAATTATCATCAGTGATGAACATTTACTTTGGGTAAAGGATGTCCCTACATGCTGGGGCCTGCAGACGATCTACGGAAAGTACATGCAGATAACTGCTAATTGCCAGGCTGCGAGTGGACTTGCTATTGCTCCAACTGGCAAGTCCAAGTTCAGCATGGCAACTAGCAGTGACCCGCATGTGGTTACCATGAATCATACACAGCAAATACAGGCACCATTATCACTAAAACACAGAGAACTGCACATTCTAGTCTCTAGCTGTCTGTAACATACAGACAGACATAACATCATCATATAGAACAGTATACAGCAGTACTGAACAGTGTAGATGTGAATAAACAGCTGCAAATAACTCATCATTATCTCCAGTAGGATGGCTGAGTTTGTTTCATCCTGCTGACCCTCCTTTCTGCTCTTATAGACTTCAATAAGCATGAAGACTTCCCCTTCTTCACTTTTAATTTTGCCATAGTGCTGTCTTCAGTTAAAGAGACAACATGATTGGTCGCAGGCAGTGGACACCAAGTGAGGAGGAAATGCTATTGGGCAGCATTTTAGAAGGCTTTTTCTCACAAGTAACTATTTTAAGTAAATAAAGTAACCAGCAGTTTTACCATTTAGCACACTCGCTATCATATAGCACAAGCTGTTTGAAAAGTTAGTGACCATTTAAGGTTGATTTTAGCTGGGAATGTCAGAATTTGGTTACATTCAAAAGTTCTGTCCACACTACCATTCGAAAAATCCGTAACGCTTTTGAGGGTAAGGGTTTTTCTCCTATTTCTATTTTTGTACCTTAAACGGTCACTAATATTTCACACAACCTGTGCTTATGCGATAGCGAACCTGATGACCCAAAAAAATGCTAAATCATTTTTATTACTTAAAATGACGTTTTTGTGCTAAAAACCCCCTCTCAAGTGCCGGTCACTACGAGTCTCCTCTCCTTCTAATTTGCTGTCCAATGCCTGTTGTCAATTGATGTCCATCAATAGTAACAGAGAGAAGACAAAGAACAGGAAGTGAAGGAGGGGGATTACTCATGCTGCACATAGAAGTCTGTGGAGAGAAGAAGGGGAGGAGAAAGCCACTAGAGGGAGAGAGACTTATAGAAACGTGCAGCAGCTAATGGTAAGTTAATCACATGACCCAACTGTCCCGAGTTCAGGAGGTGTCCTGGACCTTTGGGGCTGTCCTACTGTCTAGGGAGGCATAGTACATGTCCTGCGGCCCCCGCACCCACCTCCGGGCAGCAGCAGAAAAACTAAAAGCATCTTCATCACTCACACAGATGTGCGCAGCCTGACTCCTTCCCTGGTAGGCACACTGCAGACAATAGAGGACAGGGGAAGGAGTCAGGATGTGTATGGAGCACGCTGTTCATGTAGTGTGAATACGAGAAACATGCTTTTAGTATTTCTGTTGCTGCTGGATGAAGTTAAACAAGGGCCAAGATTATGCAGGTAGGGCACTATAAAGTGCAGCCACTGATGGGGGACTATTAAGTGGTGTCACAGAAGGCTAGGGTGAGCAGGGGACTTGGGGACAATTTTAAGTTTTTCTAAGAGGCTCCATGAAATCACATTTTACACTGCTCCGGTGTTCTCCCGGATGCAGTTATTGCTTTCGTCTGTCCTACAGAAAGCAGAATCTGCAGTTCTCTCCATTTGAAGTGTATAGAATACAGAATAGTAGCAGTCGCCCCCCATCAGTTCAGGGACAACGGAAAATTATACAAACACCCTGTTGAAGGGAAAACTGGTGATTAATGGCATATAAAGCACTCACACACAATATCAGCACAAGAATGCACAACTGTGGTCTACACAAGGCTCTTCGCATACAATTTGATCAAATGTATGTAAGCTCATCCGTCACGTCAAGGCAAACCTTAATGGATGGGTATCTAGTTTTACACACACCTCTCTATGAGCTGGAAAAGCCTCCACATGAATGGGAAAGCCTATATTGTATCACTGAATCACCTGGAAAACATATTAAGTGTGTATGAGTGCTGAAACATGGGGGTGCTACTGTATTTTGTTGTAGCCATGGTTTATTCTGCACTTTCACGATTAATGTATTTGTTGGATGTGCAGAATTTAGTTTTTAGTATTCATTACATTTGTGTAGGAGCGTCTGCCTGCACTTTTGACATGCACTCCATTTTTCCATCTGTCCCAGGTGATTCAGTGATACTATATAGCCAGTGTAGTAAAAAGAGATGAATAAAGTGTCCCCCCAGCTGTCCAGTATCAATCAGCTGACGTTCAGGACACTAGAAAAGCTGAGCTGACATCCTTCCCCCTTACTAGATAGAGATTAGAAGGGTAGATAGATACCAGAGTGACAGATAAAGATATGTGATTAATAGATATGCATTGTTATGTGGAGCTTGTAGTCTGTCAGTCATTTTGTACAGTTTGTAGAAAGAAGGGTTAGATGCCTTTCCGCATATAGGAAAGCGGAGTGCTGTAGGAAGCTGTGAGCAGCAGGCTTCAAAGAGCCTGACACATCTCCCTCAGGGGGTCTTTGATGTCCTACAGCCCCTCTGGAGCCAGAGCCAGCAAATGTTTGTTAGGAAATAAGGAGAGGAAATAGGCTTCACACCTTAGTAGCTCTTTCCCTCCCTTACTGGTCCAAATGGTCGTAACTGACCTGATAACTTTTGGAGGCAAAGTTAACAAAAGAACGTGCCCGTAAGACAAAGGAAAATGTAATTTAGGAGTTATGAAAGATCTGTACGTCGCAGCCCGCGGACGAGGATATTTTGTGGAACGTTGCATCTCCGCCAATAAGATGCAGGGATTCCCGCATTTGCACGACACTCAGAAACCGAGGATTGCGTATCTCGGATCAGATGCGTCCAAAACTAATCATGCGTGGGCTCAAAACACACGTAAAATCACAACAGGAAACATCGTTGTCATATTTTCATGGTGGGTCACACCCACACGGAGTTATGAAGGAAATATGTATTTCAGGGAATTATGTGTTCCAAGATGAGCCAACCCCCATGGGGGCTGGAAGGAACTATGTGGGAGTTACCCCAGTGAGAGTTTAAAAATCGCACACGGATGTGTGCTCGGGGTCAGCCCCTTGGAGGTCACTATACGTGAGGTCTGGTCCGCAGTTCTGGCGCGACTCCACGCCAAAGAATGGTAACACTCTTCTTTTAATCCCTGTTATTTTACTGTTTGTGATATCCTATGTAAGTCTCTTGCCATTTATCTTGTAACATCATTTTCGTATTTTTCTGTAAATAAGCACTGCTCTATTCTTTGAGAATTAAACTTTAAATTAATTAGTGAGCCTCGTCCGTGTTAACACGAAACCATATTCTCCGAAGATTGTATTCATAAGTCATAGATCGGGTTCCAATTTACCGTAACCAAATTGGTGGTGGCAGCGTTTTGTATGCATATTGTAGAGCTCTGGAGTGCGTTAGAACGGATCAGGTGGGTGATTTGAGCTTCCGCTTCGCATGCGTGCCGAAGTGTGGAGAAGCTAGATACAAATCAGCCTGTATTCTAACGACTGCCAGCTTGCAAGACTGCAGAGTGTTTGAGGACCAGAGGTGGGATCGATAGGTATCGTCCCTTACCCTCTCTCCTCTTGTCCAGTGAGGGACAAATTGTTAATAAGTGCAGGGCCAAGTTGGTTGCTGTAGAGTTGTGGCTGTGGCTCATGATCGCTTTTCAGGAGTCTGGAAAGTTGGGTACCAGTCACTCCACAACCTAAGAGCCTTTCCTTCCTCGCCCTCGCCCTGCGTACGTGACAGCCAGGTATCAAGCTTTCCCACTCGTGTGGAGTCTTTTTGAACCAAAGAGAGGTGTCTGAAGTGCTAGATACTCATCCATTAATGTTCGCCTTGACATGGCAGATGGGAATACACTAATTTGATCAAATTGTGTGCTAAGAACTGAGCTTATACTTAATAGTCACCTGAAAAGTTAGGCACACTTTAAAATACAGTGTGTATCTTGGGAGAAGGAGATGGGGTGTCAATGTTGGACTCATGTGCATCAAAACAATCTAACTTTTTTGAAACATAAATAGAATAACTAGAGTTGTCCATAGTAACTGATCAGGGTGCGGCCTTCATGTTCTAATTTGCCTTTAAAAAAATTAAAGTTGAATGTACTACATCAGTATGGACGACACCACCTTTTTTTTTGAAAAATTTTTAAGATCTATTTCGATATACCGTGATGCATATCCTCATTTGTTAGACATTAAAGCTAGAGATGAGCGAGCATGCCCGGTAAGGTCAGTTACTCGAGCGAGCCTCGCTCATCTCGAGTAACTACCTTCTACTCTGAGCGAGCTTGGGGGGGGGGCGGTTGGGGGGTAGAGAGGGAGATCTCTCGCACTCCCCCCCCCCCCCCCAAAAAATCTCCCCTCCGCTCTCCCCCGAGCACACTCGGAGGAGAAGGCAGTTACTCGAGATGAGCGAGGCTCGCTCAAGTAACTGACCTTACTGGGCGTGCTCGCTCATCTCTAATTAAAGCACAACCATAAAACTCCTAATGCGAATTATGGTTTCTAACTGCCCCGTCCTGTCCCTTTTCCGTTCATTTTGTGCCGTAAGCGTGGGATTCAAGGATGACAAAGAGAAAAGTCAAACATTCACAACAGAGGAAAATCATTGTGTGCTAATGTCTAGGTGAAGGTAGATTGAAACAGTGAAGAGAAGGCTTAGAGAATTCACTCGAAAAGAAAACCCTCTTCTGTTCACAAAGGAGCATCTATGTGCATCCAGGTGACAGCAGACACCATTGTGAGAGCCTCTTCATTGGGTTTTATGTGCCTTCTGTATGTGTGGATAATCAGAAAAGTCATTATGCTGCTCAAGAGCTTCATGGAACCAATGAAATAAAAGACCTCTTGATCAACAGGAGAGCGAGCAGAAAAAAAAGAATGACTTAATGTATTTAAAACCCAGATGCTATAAGTCAGCATTATGTACCTTTTCATATTACGAAAAAAAAACAAAGTGAGCAGGTGGAAAGTGGGATGAATAACATAGTTATGGGGTTCAATCAGTTGGGCTGAATAGGCTTGAAAGTCTACAGTCTATTGTAGATCGCCGGAAAATGGCAACAAAACCATCACTAATAAAGGGATCTCCACAAGTGGGCCCTTCTGGGTCCAGGGATTAATAATTACGTTTTTTTTTCAAATTACCATATACCGCGGCACATGTATTAGTACGTTCTTCATACATTGAAGCTGAATCAAGATCTTATTACATGTACTGTATATGATACATTTATCACACTGGATATTTGTGATAAGGTTCTGCAGGAGTGAACATGCAGTAAATTCTGTACTCACCGTGCTCAGCTTTCGGGAGGTGAAGATAATTCTGCGTTCATGTAGCATGCTGGCATATATCTGCAGCATATTATTTACATCCACCGCGACAAAATATTCCGTCAGATTCCGCTGTTTACAGAAAGTGTAGCAAAGTAATAGTTACTAAGCATACATATTACCTTACAAATACCTGGCATATCTGCACTAGGGGCTCTACCAGATTATACTAAGTGTCTAATGCTGAATGTTATAGATACGTGACATACACAAAACAGCTGTGCGAATGACAAGTGTCAGTGTTGCCAATCAGGATCAGACTCCGCAGAGTTTAGGGTTTGTAGTCTATGGAGACGTATACAGTATGTCTGCATGTCAATTGGAGACTGCAAATACCCCTGGTGATCACTTTTTTGCCAAATGTTATGGAAGATAATATCTATAAGCTTTTTGGACTTTCTCTTCCATGTCCGTCACTCATGGAGCAAAAGTGCCTTTCGTAATAAAGGCTAGTATTAAAAGGTAATGAACAGAGATGATTGTTTAATGAATAACAATGTTCAGACATAAGTCAGTGGAGACCATATGTTACTTCCTGAAAAACTGTACAGAATGTTCATTTTATGAGGTTTTCATTTTTTTTGCTTCCGATTTATTCTTTGTGGTTTTTTTTAAAAATAATGAAAAAAATAAAAAAGGGCAAAAAATAATTCCCAGCATGCCATAAAAGCTGCAAAACATGACATTTGTACTTAAAGGCAACCGGTTACATTCTACAAACACCATATATAAGTTATGGTTCTTATAGGCCAGGGAACGAGACGTCCGGGATGTGCCCTTGATACTTACCAGGCTCCCCGCCCCTATGCTATCACCGGTGGATCTGGCAGTATGACCGGCTTCTGCAGGCTGTGCCCAGGCACTCTCACTACTCCCGTGTCCAGCCTGCAGAAGAGAGTCATAGTGCCTGATGGAGCACGGACTTCCACTGATGATAGCGTAGGAAAGGGGAGCCCAGTGAGTGTGTAAAGCACCCCCTGACTCCTCACCCCTGTCCTGTTAGCACTATTAGTTTACGGAGCGTTTAGGAATGTGACAGGTTCCTTTTAACTTACAGAAATCTTCGTATTGGTTTATATTGAAAAGTGTGTAACATTTCAGTTGCTGCCGAAGGAAGGATCAGCAGTTCCCTGCAGTTTCATGGAAGTATAACACACACTTAAAGTGTAACGTTATTTCTAAAACCGTCTGGCATGTCATAAGGACATCAGAAGTATTGCTACAATGAATAGAAGCGCTCGGCTGGGAGCTGCGCCCGCTCGGCCATTATTTACGAGTGCTGTACAGACTCCTTACACTTTCTATTGAACCTGTAGACTGCTCCGGGCAGGGCCGAAAACAGCTGAATAAACACACAGCTTGCAGGAGTGCTTCTGCCCATTTGTTTTAGCCAACCAACAGGGTCTGGGCATCCGGGCTAGCATCGATCAATACTTTTGGAATGTCAGAAGTTTTTAAAAGTTTAGTTACTCTTTGATGGAAAACTCCATTTTGGGTGACCTACAACTTTCGGCAGCTCAGATCTACATTAAGCGTTGAATATCTTTGCAAATGTGTCTAATCATCTTGTACAGCCGTTAACTTATTTGAGGTTTTAGTTTTTATTTAGACAGAAAGCCAAACTCAAAATGTAGCTGGAAGCAGTGCGTTATGGGAGTTCAGGTGACAGTTACGCGGTTCAGTTTGAACCAAGCTGTTAGATCACATGACTCTCTTGGTATCAGCACTCTGCCTACTCCAAAACATAATTAGTAATTGTACAGAACACAAAAACAGTATAAAGTGTGCTTCACATTTTTTTGTTTTTTTGCATTTTTATATTGATCATAAGATTACAATCCTTCATACTTTCCATTTTTTTTATTAAAAGGGGTCCATTAAAATCTGTTCTAACTCGATTTTTCTAGACTAAAGAACAGTAAAACTACTGAGAGTTCGAGAAGATGTAAGGAATTGGATGTTTGATATCACTAGCGCACTAGCCAGGGTCTGGAAATGTTGGGTGACCATTCTAATGGTAGCTAAAAACGGGTGGATTTAGTGATTTTCACTACTGAAAACAGGAGAGGGTAATCTAAGAACTAAGGAACAAATGATAGAATTACCATGTATACTCGAGTATAAGCCTAGTTTTTCAGTACATTTTTTATGCTGAAAAAGACCCTCTCGGCTTATACTCGAGTGAGGTAAAAAAACAAAGCAAAAAAAAACCTGCAATACATACCTCCCAGCCGGCGTCTGTGTCCCCGGCACGATGGTCTCCCCGGCAGTGCGGCAATCTGATTGAGAATTCTCCCCACTGTTATCTCCCTGCTCAGCTTTGAATTCCCCCGCCGTCAGCGCTGTGTAGGTAAGTGCTGTTATTGGGTTGAGTGCCAGCCAATCACAGCCGGCGCTCGATCATTCACAGCCATTGGTTTATTGAGCGCCGGCTGTGCTTGGCTGGTGCTCAATCCAATCAAAGCACTTAACTACACAGCGCTGATGGCAGGGGAATTCAAAGCCGAGCGGAGAGAGGCCAGCAGGGAGAATTCTCAAACAGCTTGCTGCACTTCCAGGGAGACCATCGCGCCGGGGACACAGACGCTGGCTGGGAGGTGAGTATTTCATTTTTCCTTTACCTAGTATATACTCCAATATAGCTAGGCTTATAAGTGAGTCAATAAGTTTTACCAGTTTTTTGTGGTAAAACGTATTGGCTCGGCTTATACTCAGGTCGGCTAATACTCGAGTATATACGGTAAATATTTTAACAATTAGGCCAGGCTCACACAAACTATCTGGCACGCCGCCAGTACACAGTGACGTTGCATGCTTGTGGTGTGCCACTCATAGCCATGTACTATATTGGTGTGTATGCGTGCGTAATACGCGCCAACATAGAGCATGCTGTGATTTTTCTTGCTTGCCCATGGCAGATTGGTACAGCATATTACACACACAAGACCCGCGTGTGGAATACGCCGTACTAACACGCTCGTGTAAGTCAGGCCTTAGTCGGAAGTAATGCATTTGAGGTCTTCGATTTTTCCAAATAGAGATGCGTTATGAGTAGAGTTCTTATGGTTTTTTTCTCATACTTTGCAGAAACATTTGGCACTACTTCTTGTGGCGGTGGGACTCTTGAATACAATGTACCAAGTGGGGGCGCAAATTAAAAATGTGTTATTCAAAAACTGGAAAAACTAAAAAAAATACAGCTGGAACCGATAAAATAGTTGTTAAAGTGGTCTCCTGTAACACTAATAGATTTACGCATATTTTGTGGTATTAAGGCAACTGGATGCAAGTAGACGACAGCTCTTAAACTGGAATAAGAATCAATGATTGGATTCTCCTTGCTGGGGTTTTCTCTAACACATGTACGAGTCTCTCTTTAATGTGAAACAGAACACACAAAGTGATTAAGTTAACAAGTAAACAGGCTTCTTCAAGGAAAACAGACAAGTGGTTAAAACCCAATTAGATACATACACTTTCAGGGATTGTCGGCAGTCCGGTTACATCAGGAGTAATGAAGAACGAGTGCTAGGTGGAAGGCAGGGTCGGGAAAAATACAACACAGGTTAATTAGGATTTAATAAGTATCTTAGTTGGTACTTGGTGCAGGGATGGGGGATTGGAGGGGGGGGGGGCAATAGGATTAATTAGTTTTGTGGAATGTGGACAGAAAATGATTTCAATGACAAATGATACAAAGTAAGTAAGTAGCGCCCTTACATTACAGTAATCAGGATAGAAAGTGTACAAGGCATGCTATGTTATTAAGACAGAGGGCTGGATATAATGTGTGCTCTTCATACGGTAACCTCAGAACCTCTTTTTAAGAACAATGTGCAGTTTGCCATATTTTACGTGAAAAGTTTGTTTTAAACATCACAATTTCAACTAATTTTGATTTTACTACACTTTCTATACAAAATGAACTAATGCTTTCAATGTTCCCTACAGTACTGTTGGGTAACCAGTAAGGCTATACTGTGGTGGGATAATAGGGAGAAAAGTGCATTGCCTTATTAACCCTTTAAGGACCATATACGGTAAATATACGGTGCTTGGTTCTGAGCTTTAATCCAGCCCCCCCGAAAATATGGTGCAGGTTTAAAGCCCCTGCTTCTGCAATCAAGCAGGAGAATGTTGGAATCTCCGCTGTTAGTCACAGTTGAGAATCCGGAGGAGAAGGGAGAAGCGTTTTTTAACCCCTTCTGCCTTCTCCTTTCCCGGGTACATAGCACTAAATGAGTGCTACGCACTAAGAAGCGAACGTGGAAGCGTTTCCTCCACTACGCGACCCGGCAATCACGTGACTGCCGGGAGCCCCCTTGCAGGGTCCTAGCGAACCCTGATCAGCTCTGCCAGTGACTATTGGATGCCCCAGCTACAATGGAAAAGTGTCAACTAAAAGAAATAGATCCCCAGAGGTCCTTTATGACATCACAGGGGTTATACATGGTAAAAAAATTGTTACAAAAATAAGTTAAAAAAATTACAGAATAAAATAAAAATATATACATAAAAAAGAAAATGACCCAAAACCGACATCATCCAAAACAGTCGCCGTATGCACCCTGCAATCCGAAACCATACATTTTATACATCAAAACGTCCAAAACAAAACAAGGAACCCGTTACTATACTTTATTTTAGTGCAAATTTACTAATTAAAAAAGCAACAACTTTAAATGTTAAAAAAAATTCTTTTTTTACGCTCAATAAAAAGGAAAAAAAAGTAAATGATAAAGATTAGAGATGAGCGAACGCGTTCGTCCGAGCTTGATATTCGTGCGAATATTAGGGTGTTCGGGATGTTCGTTATTCGTAACGAACACCATGCGGTGTTCTGGTTACTTTCACTTCCTTCCCTGAGACGTTAGCGCGCTTTTCTGGCCAATTGAAAGACAGGGAAGGCATTACAACTTCCCCCTGCAACGTTTAAGCCCTATACCACCCCCCTGCTGTGAGTGGCTGGCGAGATCAGGTGTTCGCCTAATATAAAAGTCGGCCCCTCCCGCGGCTCGCCTCAGATGCGGTGTGAGTTAGATGAGGGACAGTGCTGTTTATACCGGAGCTGCTGTAGGGAAAGAATTGGTAGTTAGTGTAGGCTTCAAGACCCCCCAAAGGTCCTTATTAGGGCCACTGATAGCTGTGTGTTGGCTGCTGTTAGCAGTGGCATTTTTTTTTCTTCTCAAAATCGGCTCTGCAGAGCGTTGCACCTGGCATTAGGGACAGAAGTGCTGCATAGGCAGGGAGAGTGTTAGGAGTGAGTGTAGCCTTCAAGAACCTCAACGGTCCTTTCTAGGGCCATATTTATCCGTGTGCAGTACTGTCCAGGCTGCTGTTAGCTGTGCTGCATTTTTTTTGGGCTTCTCAAAATCGCCTCTGCAGAGCATTCCACCCTCCATTGATACTGCAGGGAAAGAATTGTGTAGGCAGGGCCACAACACAGTTATTATTCATAGAATATACGCAGTGCTGCCTTTTGGTGGAAAAACAAGTGGAAACAAATCTATTTGTCCAGCCTCTGTCCGTCCTTACGGGCGGTGGACACGTGTGAGCTGCGTGAAAAACATTGCTAAATCATACGCACCCAGCTACGCTTTACTGCTGGCTTCGCCATTTGCTTTCCTTAATTGGGAAAAAAAATACCTGCTCTGCCAGAGTTATAATAACTCTGCTACCCTCACGTTCTGTGACACATAAGCAGGGACACAGCACAGTTATTAAACTTCTCATGTTCATTGAATATACGCAGTGCTGCCTTTTGGTGGGAAAAAACTGAAAACAAATCTATTTGTCCAGCCTCTGTCCGTCCTAACGCCTGTGGACACGTGTGAGCTGCGTGAAAAACATTGCTAAAGCATACGCACCCAGCTACGCTTTACTGCTGGCTTCGCCATTTGCTTTCCTTAATTGGGAAAAAAAATACCTGCTCTGCCAGAGTTATAATAACTCTGCTACCCTCACGTTCTGTGACACATAAGCAGGGACACAGCACAGTTATTAAACTTCTCATGTTCATTGAATATACGCAGTGCTGCCTTTTGGTGGGAAAAAACTGAAAACAAATCTATTTGTCCAGCCTCTGTCCGTCCTAACGCCTGTGGACACGTGTGAGCTGCGTGAAAAACATTGCTAAATCATACGCACCCAGCTACGCTTTACTGCTGGCTTCGCCATTTGCTTTCCTTAATTGGGAAAAAAAATACCTGCTCTGCCAGAGTTATAATAACTCTGCTACCCTCACGTTCTGTGACACATAAGCAGGGACACAGCACAGTTATTAAACTTAGATTATTCATTCACTAGAGGCAGTGGGGCCTTTCGTTTTCCCAAAAGGGCAAAAATTATATTTGGCCTGCAGTCTTGCGCCAATTTATTTCCTGCCTGTTAAATCAAATCACTGGTAATACAGCATGCTGAGGGGTAGGGGTAGGCCTAGAGGACGTGGACGTGGCCGAGGACGCGGAGGGCCAAGTCAGGGTGTGGGCACAGGCCGAGCTCCTGATCCCGGTGTGTCGCAGCCGACTGCTGCGCGATTAGGAGAGAGGCACGTTTCTGGCGTCCCCACATTCATCGCCCAATTAATGGGTCCACGCGGGAGACGGTTATTAGAAAATGAGCAGTGTGAGCAGGTCCTGTCCTGGATGGCAGAAAGTGCTTCGAGCAACCTATCGTCAACACGCAGTTCTGCGCCGTCCACTGCTGCAAATCCGAATCCTCTGTCTGCTGCTCCTCCTTCCTCCCAGCCTCCTCACTCCACTACAATGACACCTGCTCAGGAGCGGGAACACTCCCAGGAACTGTTCTCGGGCCCCTGCTCAGATTGGGCAGCAGCGGTTCCTCTCCCACCAGAGGAGTTTATAGTCACTGATGCCCAACCATTCGAAAGTTCCCGGGGTCCGGGGGATGAGGCTGGGGACTTCCGCCAACTGTCTCAACAACTTTCTGTGGGTGAGGAGGACGATGACGATCATACACAGTTGTCTTGCAGTGAGGTAGTAGTAAGGGCAGTAAGTCCGAGGGAGCAGCGCACAGAGGATTCGGAGGAAGAGCAGCAGGACGATGAGGTGACTGACCCCACCTGGTGTGCAACGCTTACTCTGGAGGACAGGTCTTCAGAGGGGGAGTCAAGGGCATCAGCAGGGCAGGTTGCAAGAGGCAGTGCGGTGGCCAGGGGTAGAGGCAGGGCCAGACTGAATAATCCACCAAGTGTTTCCCAAAGCGCCCCCTCGCGCCATGCCACCCTGCAGAGGCCGAGGTGCTCTAAGGTCTGGCAGTTTTTCACAGAGACGCCTGACGACCGACGAACAGTGGTGTGCAACCTTTGTTGCGCAAAGCTCAGCCGGGGAGCCAACACCAACAGCCTCACCACCACCACCATGCGCAGGCATATGATGGCCAAGCACCCCACAAGGTGGGACGAAGGCCGTTCACCGCCTCCGGTTTGCACCCCTGCCTCTCCCCCTGTGCCCCAACCTGCCACTGAGATGCAACCCCCCTCTCAGGACACAGGCACGACCGTCTCATGGCCTGCACCCACACCCTCACCTCCGCTGTCCTCGGCCCCATCCACCAATGTCTCGCACCGCACAGTCCAGCCGTCGCTAGCGCAACTGTTGGAGCGCAAGCGCAAGTACGCCGCCACGCACCCGCACGCTCAAACGTTAACCGTCCGCATCGCAAAATTCATCAGCCTTGAGATGCTGCCGTATAGGGTTGTGGAAACGGAGTCCTTCAAAAGTATCATGGAGGCGGCGGCCCCGCGCTACTCAGTTCCCAGTCGCCACTACTTTTCCCGATGTGCCGTCCCAGCCCTGCACGACCACGTCTCCCGCAACATTGTACGCGCCCTCACCAACGCGGTTACTGCCACGGTCCACTTAACTACGGACACGTGGACAAGCACAGGCGGGCAGGGCCACTACATCTCCCTGACGGCACATTGGGTGAATTTAGTGGAGGCTGGGACAGAGTCAGAGCCTGGGACCGCTCACGTCCTACCCACCCCCAGAATTGCGGGCCCCAGCTCGGTGCTGGTATCTGCGGAGGTGTATGCTTCCTCCACTAAAGCACCCTCCTCCTCCTCTGTCTCGCAATCAAGATGTGTTAGCAGCAGCATGTCGCCAGCAGTCGGTGTCGCGCGGTGTGGCAGCACAGCGGTGGGCAAGCGTCAGCAGGCCGTGCTGAAACTACTCAGCTTAGGCGATAAGAGGCACACGGCCCACGAACTGCTGCAGGGTCTGACACAGCAGACCGACCGCTGGCTTGCGCCGCTGAGCCTCCAACCGGGCATGGTCGTGTGTGACAACGGCCGTAACCTGGTGGCGGCTCTGCAGCTCGGCAGCCTCACGCACGTGCCATGCCTGGCCCACGTCTTTAATTTGGTGGTTCAGCGCTTTCTGAAAAGCTACCCACGCTTGTCAGACCTGCTCGTAAAGGCGCGCCGGCTCTGCGCACATTTCCGCAAGTCCCACACGGACGCTGCCACCCTGCGCACCCTGCAACATCACTTTAAGCTGCCAGTGCACCGACTGCTGTGCGACGTGCCCACACGGTGGAACTCTACGCTCCACATGTTGGCCAGGCTCTATGAACAACGTAGAGCTATAGTCGAATACCAACTCCAACATGGGCGGCGCAGTGGGAGTCAGCCTCCTCAATTCCTTTCAGAAGAGTGGGCCTGGTTGGCAGACATCTGCCATGTCCTTGGTAATTTTGAGGAGTCTACCCAGGTGGTGAGCGGCGATGCTACAATCATTAGCGTCACCATTCCTCTGCTATGCATCTTGAGAAATTCCCTGCAAACCATAAAGGCAGCTGCTTTGCGCTCGGAAACGGGGGCGGGGGAAGACAGTATGCCGCTGGATAGTCAGGGCACCCTCCTGTCTATTTCTCAGCGCGTACAGGAGGAGGAGGAGGAGCATGAGGAGGATGAGGGGGAAGAGACAGCTTGGGCCGCTGCTGACGGTACACCGGCTGATTGCCTGTCATCCTTTCAGCGTGTATGGCCTGAGGAGGAGGAGGAGGAGGAGGATCCTGAAAGTGATCTTCCTAGTGATGACAGCCATGTGTTGCGTACTGGTACCCTGGCACACATGGCTGACTTCATGTTAGGATGCCTTTCTCGTGACCCTCGCGTTGCACGCATTCTGGCCACGACAGATTACTGGGTGTACACACTGCTCGATCCACGGTATAAGGAGAACCTGCCCACTCTGATTCCCGAAGAGGAAAGGGGTTCGAGAGTGTTGCTATACCACAGGACCCTTGCGGACAAGCTGATGGCAAAATTCCCAGCCGACAGCGCTAGTGGCAGAAGGCGCAGTTCCGAGGGCCATGTTGCAGGGGATGTGCGTAGATCGAGCAGCATGTACATCCCAGGCAGTGCAACAGTCTTTAAGGGCCTGGCCAGCTTTATGGCTCCCCACCAAGACTGTGTCACCGCTCCCCAGTCACGGCTGAGTCGGCGGGAGCACTGCAAAAGGATGGTGAGGGAGTACGTAGCGGATCGCACGACCATCCTTGGTGACGCCTCTGCCCCCTACAACTACTGGGTGTCGAAGCTGGACACGTGGCCTGAACTAGCCCTGTATGCCCTTGAGGTGCTTGCTTGTCCTGCGGCTAGCGTCTTGTCGGAAAGGGTGTTTAGTGCGGCTGGGGGAATCATCACAGATAAGCGTAGCCGCTTGTCAACCGACAGTGCCGACAGGCTAACACTCATCAAGATGAACAAAGGCTGGATTTCCCCAGACTTCTGTTCTCCACCAGCGGACAGCAGCGATACCTAAGCAATACGTAGGCTGCACCCGCGGATGGAAGCTACGTTCTCTCTCACCATCCAAAACGGGGACATTTCTGCTTCATCAATCTGTGTCTAATATTCCTCTTCCTCCTCCTCCTCCTCCTGCTCCTCCTCCTGAAACCTCACGTAATCACGCTGAACGGGCAATTTTTCTTAGGGCCACAAGGCTCACTCAAATAATTTTTCAGAACAATTTTTATAAGTTTCAATTAGCTTAAAAGCGTTGGAACTTTAACTTGAACCAATTTTTCGTTACACTGGGCTGCCTCCAGGCCTAGTTACCACTTAAGCCACATTAACCAAAGCGATTCACCTGCCATCTTGGTTGGGCATGGCCAATTTTTACTGAGGTACATTAGTACTGTTGGTACACCAATTTTTTGGGGCCCTCACCTACAGTGTAATCATAGTAATTTCTATGTTCTTCGCCTGCACTCATGGTACAGAAAGGTGTGTGGGGTTGGCCTACACTTTAGCTACATAAATGTCACTTGTGCCTTGGCTATACTAAGGCTACTGAAATGGAACTAAGACTGCGCTCCCGCTATACTGCTGCTTCAGAATTGTTACTGGGGCCTGTCTTGAGTGCTACTATTGCTTACATGGAACGAAGACTGCGCTCCCGCTATACTGCTGCTTCAGAATTGTTACTGGGGCCTGTCTTGAGTGCTACTATTGCTTACATGGAACGAAGACTGCGCTCCCGCTATACTGCTGCTTCAGAATTGTTACTGGGGCCTGTCTTGAGTGCTACTATTGCTTACATGGAACGAAGACTGCGCTCCCGCTATACTGCTGCTTCAGAATTGTTACTGGGGCCTGTCTTGAGTGCTACTATTGCTTACATGGAACGAAGACTGCGCTCCCGCTATACTGCTGCTTCAGAATTGTTACTGGGGCCTGTCTTGAGTGCTACTATTGCTTACATGGAACGGACACGTGGAGAGGACACGTAGTGCCTCAAAAACATCCCCCTCCTCCTCCAACAGGGAAAACATTGTTGGCAAATGCCTTTGCATTGGTTCGTCTGGTGGCAGTCCAAGAATTTCACCTTTACCGACACTACAAGAGAGCCCCCCCACCATCCCCCCGCCACGGCCCACTTAATCCTGGCCACATTCCGAAAACCAACAAAATACAACCGTGGTACTAGGTCCGCAGTCACCACCACATTACCACCAACGCGGTTACTGTTAAGGTGCATATAACCACGGACACGTGGAGAGGACACGTAGTGCCTCAAAAACATCCCCCTCCTCCTCCAACAGGGAAAACATTGTTGGCAAATGCCTTTGCATTGGTTCGTCTGGTGGCAGTCCAAGAATTTCACCTTTACCGACACTACAAGAGAGCCCCCCCACCATCCCCCCGCCACGGCCCACTTAATCCTGGCCACATTCCGAAAACCAACAAAATACAACCGTGGTACTAGGTCCGCAGTCACCACCACATTACCACCAACGCGGTTACTGTTAAGGTGCATATTACCAGTCTGACTGGGGCATGCAGACACCTTGACAGAATGAATAGTGTGTGGCACATAGGTTCCCCATTGCTATGCCCACGTGTGCAGCTCCTGATGGCGGTGGCACAGGATTATATTTCTCATTGCTTCTGTACAGCATTGTGGGCTATCGCCCCGCCCTTATTAAAGAGGGTCGCTACCTAGCCGTGCCAACCCTGTGCAGTGTGTGCCTGCGGTCCCTCGTCGTGGCAGACGCACTTCTAAATAGACATGAGGGTGGTGTGGCATGAGGGCAGCTGAAGGCTGCGCAGGGACAGTTTGGTGTGCGCTGTGGGGGGGAGGGGGTGCGGTTGGGCAGCATGTAACCCAGGAGAAGTGGCAGTGGAGTGTCATGCAGGCGGTGATTGTGCTTTGTTGGAGGTAGTGTGGTGCTTAGCAAAGGTATGCCATGCTAATGAGGGCTTTTCAGAAGTAAAAGTTGTTGGGGGGGGGGGGGCCCACTCTTGCCGCTATTGTGGCTTAATAGTGGGACCTGTGAACTTGAGATGCAGCCCAACATGTAGCCCCTCGCCTGCCCTATCCGTCACTGTGTCATTCCCATCACTTTCCTGAATTGCCCAGATTTTCACACATGAAAACCTTAGCGAGCATCGGCGAAATACAAAAATGTTCTGGTCGCCCATTGACTTCAATGGGGTTCGTTGTTCGAAACGAACCCTCGAGCATCACGGGAAGTTCGTTCCGAATAACGAACACCCGAACATTTTGGTGTTCGCTCATCTCTAATAAAGATACAAAAAATAGTCCTATGTGTCACGAAAGAAAAAAGAAAATGCAGCAAAAATAATTGTAGTAGCTGAAGGAAAAAAAAATAGGTCAGTAAAACCACCACATGGGTCAAATCCCTAAAAAGTGTTGGTCCTTTTGGTACAAAACAGCCTGGTCCTTAAAGGGTTAAAATGGAAAATACTTGTATGTACGTCCATCACATATCCCAAAAATAAGGGGTTCATTCCTCATTGTGGGAGAGCTGCTGTATGGTGATGGAAACATTTAAGCAGATCTATTATCTAAAAGAGGGGGCTACTGAGCAGCTCTAATAGGACACGTGGATATGGGTTTTCTCACGAGACAACCCCTTTAACTACAACATCACTCGTCTTTATTACACAGGCTGGCGCTTTAGAAAGGGTCTCCTGGAGGTTTTGCTGGACATACACTACATAATGGTCATTGCACAGTAAAAAACATCTTATTCTCATGGCTCTATGACAGCGCCGTGTGAGAGCTGTATATATCACAGCACAAAGGGGTCCCTTAATAGGAATGGCCGTGACCTTTTTATAAAGGTCCTCTATGAAAGGTTTCCACAACAAAATCTAATCCCCTTTTGGCCACGTAACTTTCTCAGTAACATCATAAGCAGGTAACAAAAGACACACAAAGTAGTACAGTGTTAACCCAAAAATAAGACACGTCTTTCCCCATAAGTCTTCTGTTTTATAATACTTACCTAGCAGGCGACATCCGGGTCCCTCCAGCTGCTCTCCGGAGTTCCGGTGCTCTTGGTTCAGTACTTAGCCGCCGACAGAAGATCGCCTGCTGGTTCATAAACACCGCCTCCAGCAAGCAATGGCTCTGATTGGTTCTCAAGCGTCGCGGCTAAGCCAATCAATGCAGCCAGCACTCAACGAACCAATCACAGCTATCGCATTGGTTCATTGAGAGCTGCATTCATTGGTTCTCGAGCCCCGCAGTTGAGCCAATCAGAGCCATCACTTGCTGGAGGCGGAAGTTTATGAACCCAGTTAACAGCAAGCGATCTTCTGTTGGCGGCTGAGGACTGCAGCAAGAGCACCGAAACTCCGGAGAGCAGTGGCAGGGAACCTGGACGGCGCCTGCTAGTTAATGTATTGCTTTTCTTTCATGTAGTGTAGCTAGGGCTTATTTTCAAGGAAGAGCTTATACTACAAGCCCCCCACCTCCCGAAAATGAGGGTAGGGCTTATTTTCGAGGAACACGATAATAGTGTGTGTTATGTATGTTCAAAAATTCTGTCTGCCTGTCTGTTCTTGCTAAAACATGGGAGAGGAACCCAACTCAGAAGATTAGGGAAATAATCCCCAAGGATTCTGTTCCATTTTTTAGCAATTAAGAACTGAATTGGTGAACTTAAGTGAACACGCAGCCTAACATGGTTGTTAAGATTAAAAAAGGCAAAGATTCATCAAGTTCAACCTAGTATTCTATACTGCTGTTCCAGAGGAAGGCAAAAAAACCCAAAACTCATGTTCTGTGAGGTTGCTGCCAATTTTGTTGTAGTAGGTGGAAAAAAATTCCACCCCCCCCCCCGCAACTTCAAACATATCCCCCTCCAAGAAAATCTGTATACAATAATGCAGTAAAACATAACAAAAAGGGCAAAGGAGTGTAGCTGCAGTATCACTCCGTCTATTGGTGTATGTGAGGCTGTAGGTGACGAGACGGGAGGCGGAGTAGAGATGGAGGGATTGAGTGGAGTGTTCAACCCGCTCCATAACCCCTTCCCGACACACATACAGCTATATATGTCCCATGCAGTTAGGACATACACAGCATATTCCATGTATGCAGAGGACTTAGGAGGCAAGCCCACTCCATACATGGTGGGTATCAGCAGCCTTTGACAGCCAACACCTGCCTGCAACAGATGCAATCAGAGATAACGCAAATTGTGGCCATTAACCCTTTTAAAAGCCGCTGTCTATTCTGATAGCAGCATTTGAATAATTCGAATGGCCCCGCCACAATAAGATCGCAGTGTTGCTGTCCGGATGTCATAGCAGCTTGGGGCTTACTGAAGGCCTCCAAGGCTGCCATTAGTTTTAGCCTATTAACCCCTCCGGTGGTGGGTTTCTTACCCCCCTGTCAGACCCACCAAGGCAGTTTTTTTAAATGAGCCAATAATTTAATTTCAACTAATTTTCCAGTCACGTTCCAAGAGCCATAACTTTTTCATTTTTCCATTGACACGGCCATTTGAGGGATTGTTTTTTGCGGGACAAGTTGTACTTTTTAATGGCATCATTTTGGGGTATATATAATTTGTAGGGAGATTGGGGGGAAAAGAAATTCTGCCATTTGTTTTCTGGATTTCATTTTTACGGCGTTCAGCGTGCAGAATTAATAGTGTGATAATGTTATTCTCTGAGTCACATGATTCCGGCGATACCGAGTTTATACAGATTTTTTATGTTTTGCTATTTTTGTTCATTTAAAACATTTTTTTTTCTTAAAGGTTTGCTTTTGTGTTGCCACATTCCAAGAGCCGTATTAATGTTATTTTTCCATTGCCAGAGCCCTAGAAGGCCGTGTTGTTTGCGGGATGAACTCTAGTCTTCATCTATCTAATTTTTTGGAACATGTAAAATTTTGATCGCTTTTTATTCCATTTTTTCTAGTGGCAAGATTAACAAAATCTGTAATTCTGGCATGTTTATTATTTTTCACTGCATTCTCTGAGCAGTATAAATTTTATATTAAAGTAATTCTACAGGCCGGTACGATTATATCAATACCAAATTATAATAGTTTCTTTCTTTTTCGCTACTTTTTCACCCTTTAAAAAAAAAAATTTTTTTTTTAAATTGCTGCATTTAAAGACCCCTAACGTTTTTATATCAGCCTAGCTGTGTAAGGGTTTTTATTTTGCAGGATGAGTTGTACTTTTTGTTAGTACCATTTGTTGATCTGTGCAGCATTTTTATCACTTTCGATTCCATTTTCTTTTAATGGTGAGAATAGCTAAATTAGCTATTTTTGCCATGTTTAAACTTTTTTTTAACCATGCAGATAAAATAATGTACTAATTTCCCTCTCTGGGTCATTACGAACGCAGATATACCACATGTGTAATTTTGTTTTTAATATTTTACAAAGTAAAGGGAGAAATGTGGGGTTTTTGCGTTTTTATTTTTTAATAATTTTTTTCCTATTTTTTTTTTTTTACTTTTTGTCCCGTTAGGAGACTTGAAGAATACTTTTTTTATTCTTCTAATACTCTGCTATTCTGAGGCATAGCTGGGTATTAGACAGGCTATGACGCATATTGCAGGGGGGGGGGGGTCCGATGGTCGCACAGACCGTGGCATGTAAAGGGTTAAACAGCATAGATCAGAGGTTTTCTCTGTTCTCTGCTGTAAGAGCTGGTGCCCGGCTATCATCTGACAGACGATCACCAGGTCTCACTGCCACGGGGACCATCGGCTAGCTTCTGACAAGCCAAAGATCACTGTGGCAACTTGTAAACAGTGTAGGTGTTGAAAAAACAGATCTGGGAAGTTGCCGGAAGATCGGTTATATCTTCCTGCTTCTTTTTTTAAAGCCCTGCACTGGTTCTCTGTGGGAGTGTGCAGGCGGTGTGTGTGCAGAACTCAATGCCACAGCTTATAGAATTGTGTTCTACATGGCCCCATAGTGAAACATAGCCTGGAAATCTTCTGGGCTATATCACTATGGGCAGTGGAGCTAGTCCCAGAAAATTTCTGGGACTGCCACTATAGTGAGTAAAACGTGCCTGTGGTACATCTTTAATAAGTAGCACATCAAAATACAGTATAATGCAATACCATAGTATTGCATTATACTGTATAAGCGATCAAATGATTTCAAGTTCAAGCTTCCTATGGGGACTAAAGAAAAAAAGTAAAGCTAAAAGTAGTAATAACTAAAATAAATACTTTTTAATTATTACAAAGAAAAGTAAATATTAAAAGCTAAAAACGGTCTTTTCCCAGCTGTTGCCTCGAAAAATGAAAAAAAAAAAACGTGAAAAAAAATAAGTAAAAATTTATATCAATGCATCCGTAAAAGGTCCAATTTGCTAAAATATCACATCATTAATCCCGGATGGTGAACGCTATCTGAACAAAATACACAATGCCAAAAATTGCACTATTTTAGTCACCCTGAATAAAAAGGGATTATAAAATGTCATACGGACTCCAAAATGATACCAATAAAAACTACAGGACATTCCGCAAAAAATGAGCCCTCACACAGCCATATCGGGGGGAAAATAACGTTTTTTGGAAAGTGGGAATGCCAGACCTGCAGAATGTGACCTGGGCCCAGAAGCATCAATGATGCTCGCTCATGAAAGGGAAAAGCAAGTTGTGAAAACTATGCATTTTCAAAAGGCAACAAAGGGATGTAAAGGCTAGATGTAAAGTTTTGTAAGTGATTAGGTCAATAACTGCACATTAGCTAGTGACATCAGCAATCTATGTCATCAGCTAGCTATAAATTTAATACATTCTCTGGAAAATAACCTTAGTGTATAACACAAGTCCAGCACAGACCAGTTCTAATAATCTGCGGTTTCCAAATGAAACCATATGAAAGCACACATTGTAATGTTCCCTTTAAGACATCTGAGGATATTGGAAAAGAGCAGAATTAAAGAATCAGAAAAAAAAATTATACAGTAATTTGTTGGAAAAAACAAAAATCACAATTTGCTCTATTCTAACCAGAAAAAGATAATCGACTTGTCATAATTAGTGGATTATTGCGGAAAGGCAACCTGCTACTTAATTACGGACGGCTTAGTGAAGTGGAATGCAGTGAATGTTTGCAGGAAAGGGACAGAATTGTCAGAATTAATTTCTACGATTGGAGAAAGTGTTTTGCTTGAGAGTAAAACTCACCCTGACCTGCGACTTACCAGCTGAGGGGGAGACTGGTGTTTTACAAGAGGTTCACGTGATATAAACTGTAGTGGGTTCTTGTAAATAGGAAATTGCAGCCGTTAGCAGTTCTCTAGATTCTAAGACTAGTGATCTCTATTTATAGGGGTGTGTGTATATGTGTAATATATATATATATATATATATATATGATTCTGGTCTCAGCAAGTAAAAGGTGCATTTAGACACAAAGATGACCGCTCAAAGGATGGCTTTTGAGCGATCATTTTTTGCATAAAACTTCTACTTAGTGCTAATGCCTCTTAGTACCAATTAGTAGCATGTGAGCCACAGGAAGCTGTATTCAGGTAACAGACCACCCGCTGTTCTCTGAATACATTCCCTTTGTAGTGCTGTCAGGGCTGACAGCTGTAATCAGCTGTAATCAGCGCTCCCTGGGCAGAACACAGCATGCGGTCCATCTTATCAGTTGTTCTGCCTAACAGAAAAGTGAAAGATGAGCACATTTACACCCAGCGATTATTGCTCAAAAGCCATCTTTTGAGCGATAATCGTTGTCTCCAAATGGGCCTTTAGTCATGGAATACTATTAACTTTTTGTATTGTTTCTTTGTGGTTTTTAAGATCTCTGCTTGCAGTCATAAATACAACATTTGCTTACTTCCAGAGGATTTGTCCTAGCTATGTGATGATCGCACATTACTTGGACCTTTACAAGACACGGATCTGATGTGATGATTTAGTGATCCTGCACTGAGCAGGGGGTTGGACCGATGACCCTGGAGGTCCCTTCCGACTCTACCATTCTATGATTCTATGATAACTGTACTGTAATGCTAAAGAGTTGTTGATTGTGTGATCCTTATAGGATAGGACAGCAGAAAATGCAGTCCTAAGCTCTCGCTCACAACCTGAAGATCGCAAGTTCAATCCCCACATGGTTCAGGTAGCCGGCTCAAAGTTGACTCAGCCTTCCATCCTTCCGACCTAGCTTGGTGGTGGTGGTGGTGGTGGTGGTGGTGGGGTAATAAATAAAAATTACCTGAAAGCGCTGCGGAATAAGTTGGCGATATACAAATAACAAGATTTTATTTATTTATTTGAACTAGAAGTAAGCAATGCAGTACTGAATGACAGCAAGGAGAGATCTTGACAACCACATGGAACTATTACATAAAGTATATTGGCAGCTTGCATAACTTTTCATCACCCTTGTTTGCTGAAATCACAATAACTCTTTAAAGAGGGCCGGTTGGCTGCATAGCTCTGCGGCTAGCACCCCAATGACTATCACCGCTTTTTGTTATGCTCCCCTCCGTTTGTCTGTACGGGCTCTTCTTAGATCCAGCAACTAGTGCTGTGGATCTGACAAGTGGGCAGTCTCCACTGTCAAGTCCTACATCACCCACTAAGTGCTGGAAACCGCCCACTTGACAGTTTCCCAGCTTCGAAAGCGGAATCTTAGTAGGGCCCATATGGGCGAATGGAGAAGAGTATGAAAAAAAAAAGGAGAAGTGGTGATAGAGCTGCAGAGCTATGCAGCCAGCTTTTCTGACCTTACAACATTACAGGTCCTCTATAATGTTTGCATACAGAATGCAAATGTGCAGAGGAATAGTAATGTATTCATGACCTTACATTATAAAGTGTTATTACTAGTACGGCATTAATGGCACTAGATGTAGGGACTTCTGTCATCTCTCACAACCATACATACCAACAACACATACACAAGTCTAGCTCCTCCTTCCTGGAAAATACAGAAATAGATTCCCATTTCTGAACATATAGCGTATCCCCCAGAGTGGAGGTGCCCGCTTTATTAGAGACAGCTGCCCTTTAGTGATTGGCGCTCTGTGCGTGGGGATTAGACTTGTGATCTGAAGTGCAGCATAAAATTAAGTAAGTTTTCGGTGGATGAATTGCAGTGTTAATCCACATTAGACTGGGAAAATCAAGCGATCTGAGCGGCTCTCAACACAACCAACTAGGTGGGGTTTTCTTGTGCAACTATGTTGAGAATTTGCCAAGAATGGAAAAACTTCCAACAAAAGGGGATCCCCTGGACATAAACAACTCATCGACAAAAGGGGTCAGAGGGAGATGTCAAGAATGGTTCTGATAAACAGGCTGGTGTTCCAACTAACCTGTGTGCACATAACTCGTTGTTCTTTAGCATGGCAGAGCTATAACAGCAGATGATCAGTTGCTGACTAAGGCCTCCTGCACACGGGCAGATTTGCATTGCAAAATCTGAAGCAGGCTTCCCCCTCCGGATTCTGCACCGAATCCAGCCCATAGCATGCTATGGCTATATGCGATTTCCTGCCCATGAGTGGAAATGGATTGTGATTTTCTGCTTGCAGGGGAGAAATCACAGCACGCTGCTATTATGTGCCGGCTACGCACAGCCGACTTCCACTGAAGTCAATGGAAGCAGTCTGTCCCACGGTCATTTTGCAATAGCCATTGTAGAATGGTCATGGGAGCGGTGATGGCACGGCGTCATCTCTACTGTGCATGTGTGCCGCAGCATCGGCCGGCACATCAGCAGCAGAGAAGAATACGGCGGAGAGTAGAGATGAGCGAGCCTACTCGGTAAGACAGTTACTCGAGCGAGCATCGCTCTTCTCGAGTAACTGCTTAGTGATCCGAGCAGGCTCGGGTGGGCTGCGGGGGGGGAGCGGAGCGGTGCGGGAGGAAGAGTAAGAGAGATCTCTCTCTTCCCCCGCAGCCCACCCGAGCCTGCTCGGATCACTAAGCAGTTCCTCGAGAACAGCGATGCTCACTCGAGTAACTGTCTTACGAGTAGGCTCACTCATCTCTAGCGGAGAGGGACGCAGGTATCACCGGCTGTGCACCGGGTTGAACTCTGCTGCGGGAATCCTGCATGCGGGTCCGACCTCCCCGTGTGCAGGTGGCCTAAGAGAAACAGAAATACGAAACTCCAGTGGGCAAAAGAACGCAAAAATTGTATCACTGAGCAGCGAAAAAACACTTGGTTTCAACAGATTTCTGTTACATCATGCTAATGGGAGGCTTCAGAATTTAGCGCAAACAGCATGAATTGATTAACCCTTACTGTTCAAAGCATGCCAGTACCCCCAACGGCCAGAAACTACCCTGTCCACACGGGGCAGTATTCCTGCAGGACAATTTCAGCATCTAGCAGAATCTATGCCACGATCAATTGCTGCAGTTCTGAAGGCCAAAAGGAGGTCCAACGTGTTACTAGATGGGCGTCTCTAATAAAGTGGTCATCCGGTGTCCATAAGATCAACGCATTGTAGATTCTATTAAGGTGGGACACATGAAAGAATGCTAATCCATAGAGTATAAGTGACAGCACATTCATGCATTCACTCTCTTCAAGCTACGCTCAAACCTACCTTCCAATGGAAACAGAAAACTATTACTAAACAATGAACTTTAATTAAAAAAATAATATTAAAAAAACAAAAAACAACACACTAGTGAAAACCTTCTGCTTACCAGGTTGAGACTCACAGGAGTGTAGGCTTCAGGGACGGGATGGTTGTACAGAGTCTTTAATACATCATTCAAATCACTTTCCTGAGTTAACAAAAAAAAATGTTAAAACTTTCAGTGTAAGATGATAAAATATTGAAGTGTAAACCCAGTTCTACAAGAGAAATCATCATATTGCACAACGTATCCGTATAATGCGGCTCCACAGAAGGGCACGGTCTGTGCTGCAGGCTGCCCCTATATTCAGGACAGGAGCCCATACTGTAGGATCCCATCAAATCCTAAAGAACTGACTTCCCACACTGAAGACGGGAACCCAGGAAACGACAGGACGGGCGCCCCCTGCTGTGCGGCCATGTGCGGCCTGCAGCATACCCCCTGCTCATCTAGGAAAAGGATGGAGAAAACATTATATTGCAAAGCCCTTCAATATACAGTAATAGAGCGTCAAGCAATCACACTGTAAAGCCTGGTACCTGGACAGCGTGCCGTACGCTGCAGAACAGACCTCTGCTGGCGCAGGGGTTTCATGTACTGCCCTGAAGCCCCCCGTGCTGGACTATGAAGATGCAGCAAATACAGATCCAATTGCAATGAGAGGTGAATTATTTAGCATTTTGGATTACTGTATACCCGTTGTCCTTTTCTTGTCCCGGGACACTGACATATAGTAATCATTTGCATCAGTAGAAGGGGTGTTCAAGTTAAGGGGAACATGTTCCATCCTTCCAGCACCCAAAACTAAGTTATGCCGGTTTCAGGGGATGGGACGGGCAGCCGGGTGATTTATTTTTTCTACTCACAAGCGGCCTGGCTCCAGTGCCGCTACCTGGTGAAGATGGAACGCGGGCGAAAATCAGAGTCCTATGCGCAGGGTCTGCTATACAAGTCTATGGAAGGTGCGCACATGGGACTCTGAAGAGAGTCAGATCTTTCTGCCGTGTGCCGACTTCTGCGGCCAACAGCGGTGTATCGCCGGAGCGGGCGAGTATAAAATATATATCACCCGACTCAGTCACTTCCCCTATCAGCACCGTAATGCTGTTGTGGGGACCTAACCAGTTCCCTTTAAAGAAGGCAAACAAACTGCAACTGAATTCTGAATTATTAAATAGGTTGTACCATAATTCCAGGTTATCCTCTGTCCACACTACAGGGAATAACTTGCCGATGGTGGAGGTTTTACTGCCGAGATCCCCACCAATCCTGAGAACAAGGATTCGATGTCCCGCTCACTATGGGGTTACAGCACCGTCGGCAGCGGGGAGGAGACTGAATAGAGCGCCGACGCTCTATTCAATTGCAATGGGACTGCGGAGATAACCGAGCGCAATCACTCAGGTATTTCCAACAGCACCATTGCAATGAATGGAGTGCCGACCATGCATGCTCACACAGCGCTCCATTCATTCATTCATCCTGATGCCACTGAGCGGGGAGAAGCAACCCCACACTGGCAGGCAGAGGGGGACACAAACCCCCATTCTCAAAATTAGTGGGGGTCTCAACAGTGAGACCCCCACCAATCCTCAAGTTATCCATTATCCTGTATATAGGGCATACGTCTGATCCTGCTACACTGCTGTTCCACACTAATGTATGCCTTACTACCTCCTGGTGGGGAAGGGTATGGTATCTCCTTAGGGAGAGCACCTAGTAAAGAGACTTATAAGGCCATGCATGTTCCTTTGGGAAATGTATGCAAATGGAAAGATGTAACAACGCCTCTACAGCGCCGCCTATTGGAAGGCAGCATTCCTGCAAATTTATGTCAGACCTTTTAAATGGAATCTGTCAGCTTGAACATTCTGTCCATTCTGCAGGCAGCATGTCATAGAGCAGGAGGAGCTGAGCAGATTGATATATAGATTTATGGGGAAAGATTCCGTAGAGCTTGTATTTTAGTAATTTATATATCTGCACATTCTGAGCTGAACAGTCCAATGGGCGGAGCTATCAGTGACTAACAGCTCTCTGTATATGACAGTGTATGCACACATAACTGTCAATCACTGATAGCTCCACCCATTGGACTGTTAAGCTCAGAATTAACAGAGATATAAATGAATCCATTACAAGTTCTACTGAATCTTTCTCCATAAAACCATATATCAGCCTGCTCGGCTGCTCCTGCCCTATAGCATCATGCCTGCAGTTTGGACAGCATGTTCCAGTGACATACTCCCTTTAACAAGCCTCGTAACGATGACTGGGAATACAAGTCAAAGCCATAGAGGGAAACATCCCCATGTACAGACTGTTTGGGGTTTTAACCCCTCAGTAGGGTTGCTGGCTTGGCTAGGTAAGAGGCCTATGACGTAGGTCAGGAAGGGTATAGTTTCTCTTTAGGAAGAGCACCTAAAAGGTGTGAAGAGACTTATAAAGCCATGCGTGCTTCTCTGATAAATATGCAAATGGAAAGATAGAACAATGCCTCTACAGTAGGTGGCGCTGTAGAAGCATTGTTTTATCTTCCTATTTGCATTACTATCCCCTATAACAGGATGGTGCTTCTCAAAACCAGCAATTTCAAGAAGCGATATATTCCCCAAAATGTCTTAAGCCCCATTTACACGGGACGATTATCGCTCAAAATTTGCTCAACGATGTCTTTTGAGCGATAATGGTTGCGTGTAAATGCTACCATTGTTTGCTTTTTGTCCGAACGCTGATTTTATGTTGAGTTTAAAATCCATTGTTCGGCCAGAGAGCTGATAGCAGGGACCGCACACTGCGATTCTCCATGGGAGCGCTGATAACACTGTATGCAGCTTCAATCCTGTGGCAGAAAAAAGGGCTGTATGCAGCTAACAGGCCACCTGCTGTTCTCTGCATACAGCGAAGAGAGGCTAATTTACATGCAAATGAAAATAATATGCTAATAATGGGCATTCGTGCCGATTAGCAGCTTATGCAAAAATAATCGCTCAAATGGTCATTCTCCCTATCTTTTGAACGAATTTTGAGCAGCCATCTTTGCGTGTAAATGGGGCTTTATTCTGGCCAGAATCTTTCTGCTTTACATGTGTAGTCAAAAATATTCCTGGAACAGCAGGTAAGAGGTTAAAATAATCAAAAGCATTTACCTGTTCCTTAACTAAATAGTCAGCCAATGTGTTTAAGAGCTTGTAGTAGACTTCAAACCAGGGCAAATAACTGAGGGAACAAAAACGGTATTATAAACTCCATATGAAGAAGACAACAGCGTAGGCGCTATATCCATAGATCTCCATACATATACATAGGGCCAATCAGTGCAAGTAGCAGAGACAGTTGCTGATTTATTTCCTGGGGAGGACATGCTGCCGCGCACTGCAGGGCCGAGTCATTTATCATATCACTGCATGAATATTGTTCTCTACTGTCTCATGAAAAATAGCATGTCCCCTCCGCGGGTTCGTGTCTCCTCTGGGTGGCAGATTTATGTCCCTGCTTCAGAGGGATACTGAGCTTGCACAGCAGAGTGCAGGAGAGGTCATGCATTTCAATGGCTGGCCCTTCTTGGAGAGGTGCAGTCACGGGGCCCATTACAACGGAAGAACTGCACACAACGGAGGCATGCAGGCTCAACCTGTCTAATGTGGAGTAAGAAGGCAGTGATGACTACAGAAGAACCCCAGGAACATGCCCATCATATAGCGGACAATCTATAAGGTGTGCAGCTAGATACCGTATGTATGTATGTTGTGTACAATAAAGGCAAACACTACCATGCTGATAACCATGGAAGCTTCAGTGCTGACAACATGTGTCTCATGCAAAAATGGACTTTTGACGTTAGGGTATGGTCATACGGGATGTACTCACTATGGAAAATCCACCATGAATATGTTAAATTAGGGCAGAACAAGCAGCTCATGCCCCTCAGCTCACTAATGTAGCAAACTGACCTATTAACCCTTTCCAATCCACTGTCTGATGTCTAAAGACATTCTGACTGAAGGCTGTACAGCTCTGAGGTTGAAAGACGTCCGGCAGGGTATTCTTACTGCATATTACTGGCCGCTCTGTTGTCGGGGGGCCTCTCCAGCTTGTCCCATACTGCGGTACTGGCTCTAGCCAGCAGATGGCGCCATTGTATAATGACAGAAAGAGAAAGCCCCCTAGGAAACCCTGAATCAAAAATTGGATTGCAAAGGGTTAAAGGGGTTTTCCAGGCAAATACTGTTCATGGCCCATCCTCAGACTAGTTGATCATCTGGGATCCACAGCTTATGAATCTGGCCAATCAACTGTTCGGGTGCCCGCTGTCAGCACCACAACACAGTGTACAGCACAGAGGCTGAACGCTCCGACCCCTATGTAGTAATTGAAGGCACAACTTCCATTACAATCAATAACAGTTGCGCCTGCAGTTACCAACACCACCCCCTACACAGAGGTCGGAGCCACCTGCTTCCATCCCATACACTGTGCTGTAGCACAGACAGCAAGTGCCTGAACAGCTGATCAGCTGGGGTCCCAAGTGATAGACCTGAGCCAATCAACTATTGATGGCGTATCCTAATCTGGGCTTTAGAAGGGGTGGTTCAGCTGAAAACTATTGATGGTCTATCTTTAGTATATTGGGGAGGATGACCACTGCCTGTGACCCTCGCAGATCACCTGTTTGCCAAGCCAAAGCACTCATGCACTGAGCTGATTTTTGCAGGAAGCAGACAGCTCCATAAACACTGCAGTGGTCAGGCCTGGTATAACAGGCAAAGTTTCCATTTACTTCAAAGAAAATTGCGTGTAATACCTTGCCTGGCCACTGTAGCTGGAACGGGGCTGTCTGCTTCCTGCAGAAATCAGCTCAGTGCATGAGTACATTGGCTTATCTTTGGGGTCCAGGGAATGGACCCTCGTTGATCTATTGATGGCCTATCCTAACAATAGGTCCTCAACAGTTCTAACTGGACAACTCCTTTGAAGGAGTTGTCCCAGCAGAGATAACCCCTTTCTGAATGTGAACAGCTGATTACTCCAAATCCCACACCTTACACCCGTGGCAACCAGCTGATTTTTCTGGAGAAAGCCATGACTAGCCAGGTATCTCCACTGCAGGAGAAAGTTAGTGTTACATGACGCCCATAATATAAGCCTGGCTCTTACAGAGCATCTCTTGGTTCTGGCTCATAGAGGATGGAACCACATAGGGGACCCCACTCTAATGACATTCATAAGGACCGAATAGGACATATGAACTGGGATTGGGTTTGGGCACAACCCTTTTAATGAAGAAGGTAGCCAATAAATACAATAGCAATAGGTAAATATAACACATGGGTTAGAGGCTTAAAGATATTGTTGGCTGTCAACCAGAAGACCACATCTTGAAACTAAAATAAGATGGTGCAGAGGACTATATATGTGACATTTAAGCCCTTGCATGACCATTATGTGGATTATATGTAGTAGCACATGGACATACACTGATACAGAATAATAGATAATAGAAACCTTCATTTACAAGGTACGGAATACTTATGAATGTGTTTCTATGTATATACAGATTTAGTAGCACTGATTTTACTGTGGCTCCACACTGAAGGCAGGACCTTGCTTTGTAGACACACCTGATGTAGTGACTGCAGCACTTCCATCTGCATATAATATACAGAATGAAGGCTTTGCCGAGTTTTGAGCCTACCAAGAAATCCATAGCCCCATAAGGTGCTGTCCCGTTCCACAATCCTTCCCATATTTCATAGCTCATTAGAAGGCGATTCAAACAGTTTCCCCTGGAAAGGATTCCCAAGGCTGCTACCTATTAGCGGGCCAGCCTTGCTCCAGGCTCTTGTGCCACTTGGGTGCCACTGCAAGGGACATTTTTAAATTGAAGGAGTCAGAGGTTAAGTGACGGAGAGGAAATGGTTTGTGTAAGTAGGGGCAGGTGAGCGGTTACTGCTCCAAGTTACTAAGGAGACCCTCACTTTGCAGGTTCACACCTAAAAGAACGGGAAACTGCCTTTCCTCCTGTCCAGACAGTAGAAAGTGGTGGGGGAAGGGACTCTGCCATCTAAGGGTAGGAAAGAAAAAGTTTCGGAAAATTGGAAACACGTGACGTCTGAGAGTGAGAGAAAACTGGAGAAGAATGATAAATCCAGGAGTTGAGGTTGGGTTTAGCAAAGTTTAGAAAGTACATGCTGATTAGCGGCCCTCTGTTTTACTAGGGGTGCAAATAGAAGTTGGGTAAAGAATGAGAGAAGAAAGTGGTAAGAAGCAATATCATTTACGTATGTCCAGTAATCAAAAAACACCAAAGTATGCCCCGTAAACTCACCTTAGAATACACAGGCAGATTTTACCCCCCGATGTCAAGCGGCAGAATCCAAACCTCTGTTTACTGTCTATATCGGTCAAAACAAAAGTAAAGTGCTGGCCCATCTGAGTCTGCGTACCCCTGGGGGAGACAATGGAGAGAGAGCATTGTAATGTGTGTGGAATCTGAAAAGTACATAAGGGAAGAGGTTTACTTGTCAGCAGTACATAAGGGTTAAAAATTGTGAATGACATATTACCTTTCAATTGCAAAGGGAAAGCAGAACTTTGGCACCATGTATAGCAAGTCCTACAAAGAAAAACAGAACACAATGAAAAGCGGATCTCGTACAAAAATACTTTGAAAGAGGAACAATAACAAGATACAGTATAAATGTTTCAATATGATAAAATGTAAATGATTAAATTCTCACGGCCTGATGGATATTCATAACTGGCTCTGTCACATAAACTTTGTTTTCCAAGCTCCAAATCCAAAGGCTATCATATACATTAGAGAAATGTTGGCTGAATCAGATGATTATCTGATATGTATGGGGGCCTACCGACTCTTTCCTAACTAATGATGTTGTGGGGGAGAAGGGTTGGGGGTGTTGAATTTCAACATCTCACCCTTTTCGTTCTCCCTGGTGTAAGCTGCCTCCAGAGGTATATACATGGGACAGGTACTAGTGTAGTAGGTCTCCACCGGAAGTATGGGTTGGCCAGACTCAGCTACAGGTAACGCCCAAAGCTGCCAAAAGCTCCTGATTGGCTGCCACACACACACCTTCACAGATTCCCGAGTTTTGAGCTGTACAGCCACGCCAACCTCCGAGCTCCGGAGCAGCCAACGCGGCCACCTCCGAGCTCAGAATCTGTGAAGGCGTGTGTGCTGGAGACAATCGGGAGCTTTTGGGCATGACCTGGGCGTTACGTGTAGCTGAGGCCGGCCAACCCATACTTTCGGTGGAGACATGCTACACTAGTACCCATGGGACAACCGTAAAAAGCCTCAAATGAAGATGCTCTTGACAAGTGGATAAGGGTTGATATATCTATCGTATAAAGCACCAACAAAGAGATGCGATTTGAAGCTGAAGGCCTCATCCTCAGTCAGGCAGGAATACAAACAGTGAGGCTGCAGTTAATACATAGCTTAATAAAACTGAAGTTAATGGATCAGGCACCAATTACAGCAATTATAACTAATAGTGGGCAAAGTTGTCCCACACAGCATTTACTCCCACAATTCACCTGGTTGACAGCACCTCTGTTCTAAAGTCCCCTCTATCTTCTGCCCAGATATCAAACCATCTTAAATCCCTAGACACCAATTCAGGTTTTTTTCACCCATTTTTTCTTCTCTGCACTAGTTCTTCAAGCGTTATATGGTAGCTGTTTTCGCAACCCTTCCTGATAAAAATTCATGATTTCTCGCCTGCCCGTCTATGGAGTAGGAGAAGCTGTTTTGTTTGACAGCTTTTGAAGGTGTATGGGCACCCTGAAGTTGGCCAAACCCATCACATGAAAGTGACCACAATGGCTAGTTTCGACCAATTATCTGACAGATAGTCCCGAAGAAAGATGCAGGAGCAGCACATCAGGGATTCTTTAAGAAATTGTATAGCACCAAAAGGTGTTTCCTTTATGTAAATCTCCATAAAAATGCCATATAAATGTGACGTTTCAGCCCTGTATCGGCCTTTCTCAAGCTTGAGTCTATGATTCGGATAACTATTCCGCAGATACCACCCATCTGAAAATAACAAAGAAACCCCTGCCCCCACCCTACCCCAAATAAATCCTAATGACACAACTAAACTCCAGCTCCCGTAGGAGTATATGGAAACTCCTGCGTAGTATGCACCAAAGATAGATCAGGTCCTATCTTTTCACGCAGCATAGACCGGTATTAGTGTATCTTGATGCCACCAGTGGAGTCAAGATAGACAGGGGGGTAATGCCCCCTGAATGTGATTGGCTGGAAATGTGCTCATTATTTAGGTCCTGAAAGGCACTAAAGATTGCCATCTGTGGAGCCCCGCTGCCTTAGGAGCAGTGATCGCTCATCACCACCGGAGCACTGACTGGAACGAAATGTGAGAGGCGCGACCCAGCTGACAAAAGCGCCGGCTGTCATGGAGGCTGACTTCATTGGGAGCACTGAGCGGGGGAGTGACAGTAAAGCGAAAAGGTGCTGGGTGGCAGGCTGTGCATCTATTGGAAACTATTGGTTCTAATAGACGCGATTTTTTCACCCGCCTATTTTGTGTGAAAACCATGCCCGGATGAATGAGGCCTTAAAGAAAATCTGTCTTTCTTGCCTATAGCAGCCAATCACAGCACAGCTTTCATTTTACCTCAGCAGTAGAAGAAAGGAAAGCTGCACTGTGACTGGTTGCTATGAGCAACAAACACAGATTTTCTTTTGGAGAGGTATAATAAGAGTGAGGTGTCGGCCTAAAGTTTGTGTGTGTATGTATGTGTGTGTATATATACGCACATATTTATATATATTATATATATACACACACACACACGCACATATTTTTATATTATATATATATATATATATATACACACACACACACACACACACACACACATACACACACGCACACACATGCACATTATACATATATATATATACACACACACACACATACATACATACACACACATATACATGTGTATATATATATATATATATATATATATATATACACACACACACATATATATATATACATACATACATACATACACACACATACATATATACACATACACACACACACACACACACACACACACACACACACACACACATTTAAAACTTAAAATCCCCGCCTGCTGAATGAGCTGCCTCTGATTGATCACAGCCTCACCAATCAGAGGCAGCTCTCACTTACCCATTCATGAATTCATGAATGGGTGAGTGAGTGCTGCCTCTAATTGGTGAGGCGCAGGGACCAATCAGGGGCAGCTCTCAGCTGAATGACAGCTGAGAGCTGCCCCTGATTGGTCCCTGCGCCTCACCAATTAGAGGCAGCACTCACTCACCCATTCATGAATTCATGAATGGGTAAGTGAGAGCTGCCTCTGATTGGTGAGGCTGTGACCAATCAGAGGCAGCCCATTCGGCAGGCGGGGATTTTAAATCCCCGGCTGCTGAATACTACTCAGAGCAGTTCAGGAGAACTGCCGCCGGCCGTGGCTGAACTCCGTCTGCCGGGACCAGGTGAGTATATATATTTTTTTTTGTTTTTACACATTTCTGGATGAATTTCAGGGAAGGGCTTATATTTTTAAGCCCTTCCCGAAAATTCATCCCGCGCTCGCCGGGAGCCCATTGCTTTCAATGGAGCCAGCTGTATTGCCGGCTCCATTGAATTCAATGGGCAAACATCATTCTTCTCTGCCACAGCTGTGGCAGAGGAGAATGATTTGTCTGCTATATGTTCTCAATGGGGTCGGCGCTGCTGCCGCCGGCCCCATTGAGCGCATATAGAGAAGAGAACAGGAATCGCAGATCGCAGATAGGTGCGATCTGCGATTTCTGTTCTATAATTTATCGGACGAGCGCATAAAAAGCGATCATGTGTCCGATACCATTGCAAAGCAATGGTTCTATAAAATCGAAAAACGCCCGTCTGACTGAGGCCTTAAGTAGTGGTTGCCTATACTTCTTTTTAATGGCAGAGAGGAGTAAAGGAGAGTGGCACGCTGGGGGAAGCTTATTTTAAATGCCGGTCTTAATATTATTCCCCAGAGCACAATGTGCCTAATATATGAAGGGGCACAAACCTCTCTATATACTAGACACATCTCGGCACCTCCGTGCGCCCGCACGGAAATGTACACCAGGTCCGATGTGACTTCCAGGTTTGTTAGAATTTACACAGGTTTCAGGCATAAAGTCTACATATACCGTAGGTGTTCGTCCGGGGCAGCCACCATCTCTGCCCAAAAAGCCCCCCCCACTTTTTTGTGTTAAATCAAGTGGCAAAAGTGACACAAAAAGCCGAAAAGCTGTAACTTTTTGCGCAAGTGGGACTTGCACAATAATTGTAACTGCAACGCTAAAATTGTGGTGAAGAAACCCTTATAAATATATGTTCCCCACTGTGCCAAGCAAGGTGTGACTCTGTGTAGCTGGCACTAAAGAGGGCATGGCTGGCAATATTATGAGGGAGAACTGTACAGGTGGCACTGTATACATAACACTGTTAGGCCGTATTTACACAGACGATATTCCCGCACGAGTATTGTGCGTTGAGAGACCTAAAAAACGGACATAAAAGTAGATGCCATTGTTTGCAATGTGTCCATTTACGTGGGTGACTCTTCGCTGTGAGTCAGAGAGATTGCAGCATATCCTATTTTCGGGCAGCGATGTCCATGTTCTGTGCGATGCAGATCGCGCCCAGGAATCTTGGGCTCATCGCACTATTAAAGGGCCCTAAAGGGAGAACTGTGGGTTTCAACGAGTTCTAGTTTAAGCAACTTAAGGACTGATCCAGCAAATCAGTTCCTATGCCATACGCAGTGTAAACCATGACTGGGACTGTCGCTGTGGACCCGCACCCCTTAGACACCGCGCTAAGCATTAGGCCTCATGCATATCGGCGGAGGTTTGCTGCGGAATCCAGAGTGGGCGTTCGCCTCCAGGTTCCACAGCATGCAATATTAAAGTGATCTGTCATGTCCACGAGCGTAAACTAATTGCCGTTTCCACTCGCAGAGGAAAAATCACAGCATTCTCCCTTTTTTTGTGGCGTTCGCGTGGCTCGCCGTCGGACATGCGCAGTACAAATTTATTTTAAAAACTTCTCGGTTGCCGCTTGCGGTGAGGGCAGGTTCCGTGCGGGATTCCGCAGCCGTAATCCGTATGTGCCGCGTGCATGAGGCCTTAGTCGTAACCAAGTTGCTTCCTTAAAAGGAGCCTTTCTATCTAAGACATTTAAGGTGTATCCACAAGATACGCCTGACAACAAATGGCGCAGGAGGTGGAGAGGATGCTGTGTGCGTCTCTCTCCATTGTAGTTGATGGTATTTATATAGCAGTTTCTATATCCCATAAGAGAACAATCTGCAGCCACCTCAGCGCCTCTTCTCTGGGGTGACAGGCAGGAGAGCAGAGGATTCCCATTTTTCTGGTAAGTGGGAGTCCCAGAAGTGGAATCCCCACCTATCAGACACTTATGGCATATATAGTTGAAATGTCATAAATGGAGGTGGGAATATCCCTTTAAGTTAGATTGCGGACTCTTGTGGTGTTACAATCTACCACTGTGTGTAACCCAAGGCATAAAAAACACAATTAGGCTACATTCACACTTGTACTGTTTCAACTGCTCCAGTGTTTAGTAAAACCAGAAATGAAATGGAAAGCTTCTGTAAGCTTTCTGCTCACATCTGTTTTCCAACATTTCAAAGCATGGTCAACGTGGTGGTGGAGCCTCTTCAATGGATGTGGCTCAGTGGTTAGCTTGTATGGCCAGCAGAATCCCACAGCGGAGTCCGGCCCTGGGGGTGTACCTGACATTTCTTCTTTCTAACTGTACTGTGGATGGTCCACATGGCGAGCCGTCGGACATGCGCAGTACAGTTTTTTCCTAAATCCCTGCTTTTCCCGCGGAAGGCCTGGCCGTGGGTCAGAAGGCTTCCATTCAATTTCTCCTCTGCAAGCGGAAAATTGCAATTGATTTCCACTCGTGGAAAGGAAAACATGTTTGGCCATAGCATGCTATGGGTGGTATTTGCTGCGAAATCCGGAGGCGGATGCCCGCTCCTGATTCCGTAAGGCAAATCAGCTCGTGTGCATGAGGCCTTACCTTCCAATATTGGTGTCCTAGGTTCAAATCTCAAGGGTAACATCAACTTTAAAAAAAACTGCCATCACCCCTGGTGAGATTTGAACCTGCAAGTCAGCAGGGCTAATAACTGAGCCCCAACACTTGTATTTTCAGTTCCAGAGAAATGAAAGATCAAGAATAATAAACACAAAGAAAACATAAAAGAGTCAATACAGCCATCACCCTCGATCAGATATCAACCTCCAACTCCAGCACAGCGAGGCAGTAATGCTAATGACTGAGTTACCATGCTGGAGTAGAATAGAGATACAGATGTTATCCATAGTCAGATGTAAACCTAGGGTTCCAGCATTACAAGTGTGGTGGCTAAGTTGGCAGGACTACTGCCTTGCGGTGTTGAATCTGTGGGTTCAAATCTGACCAAGGGTTATGGAGCGTTTCAAGGTTGATGTTGCCCTTGATGAGGTTTAAATCTATGACCCCCCACATTGCAAGGCAACAGTGCTAACCACATGAAGAAGAACCACCACCAAAAAATGGATTATCTTTAAGCTCCTTCCGCCTCTCATTGAATACAATGCAATAAAAAAAAGGATCCATCTGTATTCAGTTTCCAAAACTGAAAATAAAAATGCAGCAGTCCATCAAAGCAGAAGACCCATCAGAATGCCTCTGTCAACCCCAGACACAGCACCTCACCTGGGCTTGTGAAGCTACTAATCAGACCTGAGTCACTGTATCAGTAGCTTTGGGATTATGGTAGGGTTTGTGTAGCGCAGTTCCCATGAAGCCATGGATCCCAGTTGTTAACCAGGTACTATTTAGGCTGGTGATGGGTCCATATTAGTGTAGGCTGTGTTCTCATGGCATGGGTTGGGTCCACTGGACTGCCTACAGATGTCATTGCCCAATTTTTTTCACTGCTTGATGACCATTTGCAGCCCTTTATGGACTTCATGTATCCCCCACAATGATGGGATATTCCAGCAGAACAATGCACCGTGCCATTGTGTGCTAGTTGTCCAGAAATGGTTCGAAGAACATCCTACAAATGATGTGGCCTGCATTTTCGCCTCACATGAGCCCAATCTAGCATTCATAGGACATGGTGGAGAGGTCCATTCGCACCCGAGATTCTACACCTACCAATATCACAGAGCTGTGGGAGACCATCCAGATGGCATGGCTCAACATACTTCCACTCATCAACCATCCACTTGTGGAATCGATGCCACATTGAGTTGCTGCACTTCGCCGGGCTAAAGGGAGTCTTACTACATGCTATTAGTTCTTGGCTCGTGACTTTTGGCATGTAACTGTATATCACAGTGATAAATGTGCCTTGTACAGTCATACATCCCCTCTCATTCTCCTACTACTGTACAATCAGGGAGAATTGCTGTTTGGGAGTCTGGGAAAGTACTGTGTCCGCCACTGTTTGTCACTAAACTTTCCAGAGAGAAATACAAGCAAATGACAACTTGAAGACTTATTATTCACATGATGTAAACAATTCAGTATACTAATATAAAATACAACCCCAATTTCAAAAAAGTAGGGACACTTTGTAAATGTAAACAAATGCAAAGAAAAGAATAATGCCATGATTTGGAAATCTCATATAACCTTAATTTTATTCACTATAGAACACAAATTAGGAGCTGAAAGTGAGAATTTTTTTCATTCCACCTTAAAAAAATGAACTTATTTACAAATTGATGGCAGCTACACATCTCAAAAAAGTTGGGACCGGGTTAAAGGGAACCTGCCGTCAGTTTTTAGCCTAATAAACTAATACCAGCACAAGAATAGTGTAGTTTCAGTCTTTCCCCCACTGTTTTTGTTCTGAAAGTTGATAAAAGCATACCTATATAAAAGAGGCTTGAATACTTCCTGCACCATATGAAGCTGTGGTCCCGTGGGCGGGCCAGACCATCAACACTCCCAGCATTCTTCCCGCCACAGTCCACCTCCAGAGCCTCCCGTGATGTGCATGATGTAATAGATGTCATCCATGCACCACTGTGGAGTCTTGCGACAGTGCTGTACAGCGCCTCCCGATGCATGAGCAGATAACCTAGAGTCAAGGTCTGCCCACCGGACCACTCTCCTTCATTTACGTACAGTGTGGGAAATATTCAAATACATATTCTTTATACAGGTATGCTTTTATGGACCTTCAATATGGAAAAGACTGAAATTACACGATTCTTGCAATGGTATTGGTTTACTAGGCTAAAAACTGGTGACAGGTTCCCTTTAACAAAAGGCTGAAAAAGTAAGTAGTACTAATAAGGGTCAATTTTCTACTAAGTCACATGACTGTGTCTAAAAACAGCATGTCAGAGAGGCAGAGTCTCTCAGGAGCAAAGGTGGTCAGAGGTTCACCAACCTGTAAAAATCTGCATCTCAAAATCAAGGAACAATTACAGAAAAAAAATGTTCCTCAACATAAAATGGTGAAGACTGAATGAAAATCTCACCATCTAACAGTATATAATATCAAAAGATTCAGACAATCTGGAGAAATTCATGTGCACAAGGAAACACAAGGGACAAGGCTGACGGTCAATACTGGATGCTTGAGATCTATGGGCCCTCAGGCGACACTGCATTAAAAACAGGCATGATTCTGTAATGTAAATCACCGCGTGTTCAGGAATACTTCCTGAAGTCATTGTCTGTGAACACAGTTCACCGTGCAATCCACAAATGCAAGCTAGAGCTGCATCGTGCAAAAGGCCACCATATATCAACACAATCAAGAAACACCAGCGTCTTCTCTGGGCCAAAGCTCATTTAAAATATACTAAAAAGCAAAATGGAAAACTGTTCTGTGGTCAGATGAAGGGTCCTGCGGACTCAAGAGGATCGAGACCATCCAACATGTTATTAGACCACAGTTCAAAACCTGGAATCTTCGATGGTATGGGGTTGCATTAGTACCTACGGCATGAGCAGCTTACACATCTTAAAAGGCACTATCAATGCAGAGCCGTATATAGAGGTCTTAGAACAACATATCCTCCCATCCAGACAACGCCTCTTTCAGGGATACCTTGCATATTTCACAAGACCATGCTAAACAACATACTACATCCATCACAACTGCATGGCTTCACAGAAGAAGAGTCCGGGGGCTGAACCGTCCACCTGCAGTCCGGACCTTTCACCAATAGAAAAGTTTTGGGCCATTATAAACCAAAAAAAATGGCTATGAAGCCCCAGGACTGTTGAGCAGCTAGAATCCTTCATCATACAAGAACGGGACAACATTCCTCTCCCAAAACTCCAGCAGAGAAGGGCTGCACCACAACAGTAGACATGGCCCCGCCCCAACTTTTGTGAGATGTGTTGCTGCCATTAATTTCTAAATAAGTTAATTTTTAACAATAAAATGGAAAAATGTCTCCCCTTCACCTTCTGATATGTGTTCTATGTTCTACTGTGAACACAATATGGTTAAACGAGATTTACACATAATTGCATTCTTTTTTTTTAATTGTACCTTTACTTACATTTTACACAGTGTCCCAACTTTTTCGGAATTAGGGTTGTAAAAACACGCAGACAACCTGCGAGACTTTTGTTTGCTGTGATTTAAGAATCCCTTGGGAAGATCTCACATGGCGTTCCCTTAGATGTCACTGATGCGTTCTGCGCCACAATGGCTTGCATGTGCTTTCCTACAGAGATAACGGTGCACTTACACTGTTACAGACAGACGGCTGCACTTCAGTATCTGCTCACTATGGAGACATTCCGGAGCGGACGCACATGCGCAGAGAGACGGACGGAGTGTTGTGTGCTGGCGAGATGCCTAGTCCCCGTCTCTGGGGACAATCCACTTTAAAACCTTGGAAGTCTTTAAAATTCATTTAGCCAGCAGGTCTGTGGAGCGTTTTATAAACAGTGCAGACAGGGGAGGGGGATTCTCTCCCAGCTTAGGTCATAGACAAAGCAACCTGACGCTCTTTATCCCCCGTAGTACGAACTGGGGCTCCAGTCATCAATAGAAGACGGTCTTGTGAATCTTAACGTGCTGCTCCGGAATTATACAACATTTACAAAAGGTGGGGGGAAAAGAAAAAGAAGTCAAGAAAAAGAGATGGATGCAAAACCAGGACTGAAAATACTGTGCAGCCAACAAGAGGACAATGGCCGGATCTGCCAATGCCGAATTAAGCTATAGGTGAAAGCCCCTATACAATGAACCCAACACACGTCTATGAGGATTTAGTCTGGAGGAAGTGCATACATCAAACGACTAACCAGGAGAATAGAGGAAGGGGATGAGGATAGGAAGCGACTGGCACTATGCAAAGCAAGGGTCTCTTAGGAAAAAATGGCCAAAAACATTTAAAAGGGGGTCCCACAAAATGGGGTTATCCATTATCAACAGGAAAAGGGATGGCTATCTGATTGGTAAGGGTCTCCTCAGGGGTCAGACCCCACCGATCACAAGAAAAGGGGCCCCCAAATAAATGAAGCGGTGGTCATGGGTGCCCACTATTATTCCATTCATTGGCGATAGCCGAGTGCTTGAACATGAACGAAGGGAAGACAGAAACCCTTTACGATAATCTCAAGTGATGATGGCAAGAGGGAACAATCCATGTAAACATTATTGGATACAGTAGATCTAGCATTTGTCCAGAAACGGGTCAATATCTACAAAATAAGTAATCATCAGCAGAGCCAAAAATGATTAAACTATGTATTGTAATGCTCTGTAACACCTCGGATACAATTTTGGAAGTAGTGGTTAAAGGGCTGTCCCATATCTGGATACTACAGTTGCTTTCTTTCAAAAACACCAAATCTTCCCACAGACTGTATGCGGTATTGCAGTTTATCCCAATTAATTTCAACAGAGTTGAGCTGCAATACCACACACAACCTATGGGGGAAAAAAAGCAGCCTCGCTCTTTTATTTCTGGACATCACCTTTTAGGCTGCTGTACAAATGATTAAGATGATAGACCCTAGGCTGTCAGTGCGGTCAGCGCAGGAAACCTTAAGCGCTGACCATAGTGCAGTGGTCCATGTCGGTACTGCAGGCGAAGCTCCCACTGAATTCAAAGGGTGCAGCACTTGCAATACCAACAGTCCTCATCTGTTCATTCTCCGGGCGATCCAGTGTTGCAGCCCCGTGATCCTCCCGGTCTTTGCTTATGAACGGCTACCACCTGACTGACCACTGCAGCCAATCAGAGGCCCAGCAGTCATGTGGCATTCTCCTGGCATCACCACTTAGATCCTAGGAGCCATGATGCCAGGAGAACAGCAAGTTGTGTGATAAGGACGTGCGATCCTGCAATGGTGCCGGCCAACCTGAATTTCTGCGCGGTCGCTTTATAATATGCACTGACACCCCCCCCCCCCCAACCACCCGCACTTTAGGCGGAAAAAAAGTGTGTTTTATAAAGCGTGAAATACGGTAATAATAATAATAATAATATGCAAGTCATAAGCACACAGTATAATAGAAGTAGGATAATACTGAATATAATAATATAAGGCAAGTTATTAGGTCATGAGTGACCGGTAGGAGGTGAGGGAATATAATAAGGCTGTCCGTACACACTGTGTTCCATCTGCTGTAACTGCATGCTGATCACCGCCACTCCTGGAGTCGGCAATAAGTTCAGGTGTTGCCCGTTAATTAGAAGTGATCCCCATGTAGTTACAGCAGATTGACCGTAATGGGAATAGGCACCCTGATGGTAAGTACGTAACGGGTGACCATAACAACGGAAGGTAGGTGATGAGTGAACAAAATAATGGTAGGCAGATGAAGGGGGAATCATTTATTAAGAATTTGATATCCTATAGAGCGAACCTGGGACCATGTCTGAGGCACTGACCATAATGATATCACCTGTGTAATACTAAGGGGAGTCCTGAAAACCTGACCTGTTGGGGGACTTGAGGTCTGCAGCTGAGAAACACTAAGTGAATAGAATAACGAAAGGTAGGTGGAAATAAGAATAGTATGAAAGTGATGAGTGAATATAATAATGGAAGTAGGGTAATACTGATGGTAACAGTGGTAGGTAGGTTGTAGTAAAATATAATAGTGGCAGGTAGGTTGTAGTAAATATATTAGCGGTAAGTAGGTGATGGGTGAAAATAATAATAGCATGAAGGCAATGAAAGTAGGGTAATACCGAATAGAATACCGGAAGGTAGGCGACAACTCAACATAATAATGGGAGGACGGGTATCTGAACTACCCAAAAATAGTTCCAGTGAACACAATGGCAGATAGGCCATGAGTGAACAGAATAATGGGAGGTATATAATAAGTGAATAGAATGGTATGTAGGTGATAAGTGCACATCATTATGATGGGTGGAAGATGAGCTGACAAGACAAAGGGCTCGTGGCCTTGGGTGTTTTTTCACCACGTATCACGACCAAGTCAACGAAAGCCAACGGACTTTCATTGATCCATGCACATGGGAGTGTAGATATACACGAAAACCAGGTCGCAGCATGCTCTATTCCTCTGCAGACCACATAGCGTGAGCCCTATACATTTGTTTAGGCAGCATATGAAACACTGTCCATACGCAATACTTTGTCCCGCTGCGAATGTCCATGTGAGACCCCAGCATTTACCATACGGCCGTGGATAGGAGACCAAAGGCAAATACTTTGGGTATTCGTACAAGCTATGGTTGACCTGCTGTAACCAAATGTGGATTTGTCATTAATGGTGATCTGTATACAGGCACCCATTGGCAAATAATAGCACCCATACTTGTACTAATATAGAATATTAATGTCATGGCCTGGTCAAGACTGAGGTTACGTCACGCTGTCAGCCCCGGCCCACGCGATTCACACGCCAGCGCACGCTCGGGGTCATGCAGGTGTTGGATGCCGACACAAGCACTGCTGGTGTGTGGATGATTGGTTGGCTGAGAGGCGTGTGTCCCAGCCGACCAATCAGCACTCATCTGTACACATTTATTCCGACTCCTCCTCACTGACGTTGCCAGTTATACTTCTAGTCTTAGGCTGCTCTCACACGGGCGTCAAAATTGCGTAAAATCTGTGCATTGCGAGACGCACAAATTTCACTCAAACATGAACCCCATTCTTTTGAATGTGGTCATACACATGAGCGATGGTTTCCTGCATGGCACCACGATGTTCTATCAGCATGTTCTATCCTTCTGTGTGATCTTGCATCGCAGCCCCATTGTTTTTAAGTGCACCGGCAGCAGAATCACAAGGTCGCCTGTTGAAAGCAACAGGAGAAATTCTGCGATCCTCCTCCCACAGCCCGAGGATTGCTTCTTCCCCGAAGTGATGCCAGGCTGTCTTAACATGAAAACGCCTCATATCCTTGGGGGTTTCACATGGTGGGGAGCGCGATATGGGGGCAGGATGTGAAGTTAGCCTTAAGCTGTTTTTCTGGTCAAGTCGGCAGTTTCTGCCCCATTCCACTGCCAGATAAGTCTGTCTAGTGTTAAGGATATTTGGGGTATAGCAACATCCATCTTCTGACAAATGGCTTATTCTACACTGCTATTTCATCTGGGTCATTGTGTGCTTGTTTAACATCCAAACCATCTTTATGTTTGTTTATTGTAGTAAAATCTTCCCTATTTCCCAACTAGGGAGTGTCTGCTTGGCCTAGTCTCCTGACTTGGGGTTACCCTTATCAGGGCGAGTGCTCCGCTTTTACATAGAGTCTCCTCGTATTAGCCGTTTAGGGTCAGATTTCCCATTTCCCCCCACCTTTTGGCTTTATTATAAATATTTTTCGTTCTACATATTAATACGAGCCTAGCCGTCCCTTTAGGCTGACTCATCACATCCGATCCGAACGACGCGTTTTGTGTCCGGCTCGGCTGTAGCAATCTGAACTCAAAGCGCCATTCTTAATTAGAAAACGTATGAGTCACGCACGCAAATGTCCCCGCGACATACCATCTTTATGTTTGTTTATTGTAGTAAAATCTTCCCTGTTTCCCAACTAGGGAATGTCCGCTTGGCCTAGTCTCCTGACTTGGGGTTACCCTCATCAGGGCGAGCACTCTGCTTTTACATAGAGTCTCCTCGTATTAGCCATTTAGGGTCAGATTTCCCATTTTCCCCCACGTTTTGACTTTATTATAAATATTTTTCGTTCTACATATTAATACGAACCTAGCCGTCCCTTTAGGCCAACTCATCACATCCGATCCGAACGATGCGTTTTGTGCCCGGCTTGGCTGTAACAATCTGAACTCCCCATTCTTAATTAGAAAATGTATGAGTCACGCACGCAAATGTCCCCGCAACACTTGGCCGTTTGGAAGGAACGCCTAACGCCAACAATCTTGTGCCATTTTCTATTCGCTTCTACTGGAGCACAACTTGGCTGTCACGCAGCCCGTGGCTCTAGCCGATCAATGGCGGTAATTAGCAGCTACGGAAGAACAATAAAAGAAATAATACTACAAGTCGAAGAAGGAAGCCGTAATAACAGCTGTCAAAAGAGAAGCGCTGAAAAATAATAATTAAACGGCATACGCAGGGAGGAACCCTGTGCCCGATGTCCCGCGCACAAACAGGCGAGATAAATAGAAATATCTCGCAACCCACACACAAGCTCCTTTCACACCAGTCAAAATGACAGAATTTATCTTTGAAACCTGCTGGCAACATCCTCTGCATTATTAAAACAGTGTCTGGATATAAGGGGATTAAACACTGCCGCATACATTATTCCAAAATATGTCTAACAAGTAGCTTCATTATCCTCTGCCTTTTCACAGCTCCTTGTGATGTACAAATGCTACATTTTCCTTTTTTATTTTTACCAACAGCTGGGAAGGGTGAGCTCCCAGCCCATTCTTCGCGCTCACATCTCGCCATCGCCCCGTCTCCCCCTCTTCATTGTATTTCCTGCAGAACAGAGGAAGGGCCCTTCTTCTAAAGATCAATTCATATTTCCATAATCCATGCTTGTGCCTCTCCCCGGGGTGGTGGGTGTCCCTCGTGTCTTGAGCTACGTTCTACAACTGTCAATAAGTCCTGGTAACAATGGGGCTCAGACAAAGGGGCTTTGGCAGACGAAAGAGGCAGATAAGTGGGGGGAGTCTTGGCCGCTGCCATATGCTGGTTTGATTTTCAAAATACCCTCCCGGTAAAGGAAAACTGTTTCTTCATCATAATCCCCAACATGCACTTTTAACCCTTCCGCACAACAAAGGCGAACGCTTTTTTAATAGGTTATACATATTAGCCAGACTGTAGGCTGAGCCCGTTCCGTCATCTGAAGAAATACAGTCGTATGTGATCGCTTCTTCGCTAAGGGTTCGTTTACAGTCGCAGGGTCCCTTGCTAAACTCTGCTGGAAATGGCGCTGCGAGCAGGAGATTCCGGACTGCTGGATGAAGAGCGAACGGAATGCTGTTATAGTCAATGGGGGGGCAGAAAACAGAACCGTTCAGGTAGCGGTTTCTTGCTCCTTGATCGGTGTCGGAAAACGGAATCTCTTAATGCCGATGTAAATGAGCCCGAAGTAGAATCATTTTTTATGTAAAGCACGGTTAAAATGTAACATTTATGGGCGTGATGAGCTGAAAGGAAGCAGAATTGAGATATTTTAATTTAGAAAAAAAAACAAGTTTTAGGCCGCTTTCACGCAGGAGTCTGTTTAAAGGCAGCGTTTTACAACATTTTCAAACGCGGTCGGTGGCGTTTTTTAACGCACCCCATCATTGCAATGGATGAAGAGGTGTGTTAAAAGTCGCTAAAAAGCACTAAGGGCTCATGTGTATGCGGAAAATGCTGAGTATGTCTTGTGCGTTTCCCTGATTCTGAGTGCGTATGCGTTTTTTGTTTTTTTTTTTGTAGGGTTGCGTATGTAACCGCGTTTCTATACATGCATGAAAAGAAACGCAGGCTGGGATATAAGCATATACGGTGATTGATTAGCATTTTTCTAGGCAGCCAGCGTTTCACACGCACGGTTGATGCAATGGGTTGCGTCCGCTCTGTGTATGCATACTCATCCATAGAGTTCAAGGCTGTATGTGCGTATTATACAGTAAAATAGAGCATGCCGCTCCGCTGGTGGGCATGAAAGAATGAAAGTCCATTTAACTTTCATTGCCTCCATTCACCGCGTATCATGCGGGCATGTCACGCAATACGCAGTGAAAAAACGCCCGTGGACATTAGCCCTAAAAATAGAGCAGGCGGCATTTGAAAATCACAGCATTAGAGACGCCGCCTATGAACGCTCGTCTGAGGAGCCCTATTGAAATCAATGGAGGAGTTTTACAGCGCTTAGCGCGGCACTAAACGCCAGTTTGAGAGTGGTCGTCGTACATTGGTTTAGCTACCGTGTTTTCCTGAAAATAAGACCCTATCTTATGGTAATTTTTGCCCCAAAAGAGGGGCATGTCTTATTATACTTAGCAGGCTTGATCCAGGTCCCTCCGCTGCTCCCTGGAGCGGCATTGATTGGCCAATTTATAAATCCTGCCTCCCCCACGCGATGGCTGTGATTGGTTCTTCAACCGCTGCTCACCCAATCAATGAATCGATGAATCAATCACAGCCATGCCATTTGTTCATCTAGCGCTGCATTGACTGGTTATCAAGCGCCGCTCAGCCAATCTGAGCCATGGCTTTGAGAGGTGGGATTTATGAATCCCGTAACCACAAAGTGATCTTCTGTTGGCGGCCGAGGAAAGCAAGAAGCGTGTCGGAGCTCCGGAGAGCAGCGAGAGGGACCTGGACTGACCCTGCTAGGTAATGTATTTCTTTTTTTTCCTTATGTAACGCAGCTAGGGCTTATTTTTGAGGTAGGGCTTATATTTCGGGCCTCCCCAAAAATCCTTACAAAAATTAGGGCAGGCCTTATTTTCAGGGTAGGTTTTATTTTTGGGGAAACAGGGTATATTAAAGATGTAACGATGTGCTAAAAGTGCAATTGCCTCAAGAATCAAAGCCGCTGAGCTGTAAGGAATAAAAACGGAAATTTTGAAATGAGATTATCCCTGAAAGACCGATATAAATGCAGCCATTAACCCCAGATTAAGCGGTTAAGAACGGTTTCCCAATCAGATGGCCTACGTGCCATGACCCGCAATGCAGGTGACCGGGATGCAGTACAGAGCATGGCACAGGAGTTGGTCAAAGTTTAAATACACTAAATATTGGAAAGTCAGAATTCTATAGGCTTAAAGGGGTTGTCCTGCGAAAGCAAGTGGGGTTGTACACTTCTGTATGGCCATATTAATGCACTTTGTAATGTACATTGTGCATTAATTATGAGCCATACAGAAGTTATTCACTTACCTGCTCCGTTGCTAGCGTCCCCGTCTCCATGGTGTCGTCTAATTTTCAGCGTCTAATTGCCCGATTAGACGCGCTTGCGCAGTCCGGTCTTCTCCGTGTTGAATGGGGCTGCTCGTGCTGGAGAGCTGCTCCTCGTAGCTCCGCCCCGTCAAGTGTGCCGATTCCAGCCAATCAGGAGGCTGGAATCGGCAATGGACCGCACAGAAGACCTGCGGTCCACCGAGGGTGAAGATCCTGGCGGCCATCTTCGCAAGGTAAGTAAGAAGTCACCGGAGCGCGGGGATTCGGCTAAGTACTATCCGTTTTTTTTTTTCAACACATGCATCGGGTTTGTCTCGCGCCGAAAAAAAAAAAAAAAACGTTTCGGCGCGGTACAACCCCTTTAAATACTAATCTTCTAATTGGCTGTACACTGTGGTAAAATATAGCCCCCGATCTCCAGGACTAGGCTGCTGGGAGGGGGTTGATTACGTGTACTGATGGGGTATGCCGGAAAATCCAAGGTACATTACAAAATTATAAACAATTCAGAGATATGTCTGTAATGCCGACCATCCCCTACCCCACTGATCTAGAAGAATGGGGAGGATAGAAGTACTGCAGAAGCGTTGTCCAATGTGGTCTCCTATACAAAAGGGGGGAGCAAATCCCACATTTGGAATGAATTATTTGAGAGAAGTTAGTGTATGCAGAGTCCCCGAATAACATCCTGCCACAACTAGTAATACAGTTTAAGTATAAAGTTTTACAAGTTTACTAAGTTTAGGCATTTCCACTTTAAACGTTTATCTCTGGTTTGTAGGTTGTCATGATAAAAGAACAGAAACCGGAAACGGCATTAGTGATGTGAAAGTAGTCAGGGAAACCCGGAGTACCGTGTGGCTGTCGCCAGTCCATCCACGGAATACGGGCAGCTGTACAATGTTACAATCACTAAAACAGGACAAAAAACACGTTTGGAATTCTTCTGGCCGCGCCGCTTTACTTTTGCCATCATAGACGCAGGTGTCATTTTGGTCACTGCGATTATGTCCGTTTTACATCAGTTTTTGCATTTTTAAGAGTTTTGATCCTCCGGATCATCATTAGGGGTTAATAGGCTGAACTGGATGGACGTGTGTTTTTTCGGCCTTACATACTATGTTAATGTGCAATGAATCAAGTTTTCACATGTGTCAAAAAACGGAAAGCGGCGCAATTGATATTACACAAAACACCCGAGTCAATGGGTGCCTGATTTAAAAAAAGAACAAAAAACATAAAAAACCCAAAGAGCTTTGCCCACATATGTCACGCAGGTGCATTCTGTGTTTTAAAGCAGTGTTCCCCAACTCCAGTCCTCCGGGATCACCAACAGGTCATGTTTTCAGGATTTCCTCAGTGTTGTACAGGTGATGTAATTATTGTCAGTCCTTAGACATTGCCACAGGTGTTCTCACTATAGGATATCCTGAAAACATGACCTGTTGGTGGTCCCTGAGGACTGGAGTTGGGGACCCCTGTTTTAAAGGACCCAGTGACTTCATTGGGCGATGCTGATACAAGAACCGCAGCAGAATAGGGCAGGCTGTCATATTTTTTTCTGCACAAACCTTTGTTCTGCGCAAAAAAAACACAAGACCCAATGATTTTAATGGCTCCAATTTTGTCAGTTTATATTGAATTCTAACGGGCCACGCACACGAAAAAAAAAAGCAGCATGCCCCATTATAAAGCACATTCCGGAGGTAATACCCACCAATACAGGCTATGGGAATGTAACACACGCAGCAAAGAGGCATGTTACATGCTGTGTACAGTGTACTTTACACACATCAAACACGTACAGAATACATGGGTGATCCTTTGTACTTCAGCAGCGCCAAATATTCCCCCAGTGGCAACATTTGGTACTACTTTTTTTTTCTTCCAAGAAATCTAAACCCCATACCCCACTGAGTATATATACACCAACTTTTGTGTTCTGGCCCATAGTGTTTTCACTAGAAACCTCTGAACACCTCTGGTTTAATTAACGCTCCTGACAAACTTTGCGTATTTTACACACATCCATATACAGTATATATCTATCTCCATCTGTATGCACACTGACACATGCAGGTAAACAATGGAGTGGGATTCTTGCAGGCAGCGGAGCCGTGTACACATCATTACATCCAGCAGCACACTTGTGATGTTACCAACCTGGTCGGAGAAGTCCTCCGGGAACTTCCAGAGTAAGGCCGGGTCTGTAAATAATTGACACAGAGCATTAATCAGAGGAGTCAGGACAGCATGTAACCACCGGAGACATTAATATTGACAAGTTCTCTTCCAAGGATAATCATAATTCTTGCCCAAATATTCCGAGAACCTCTGTGGATCCAAGATAGTTAATCCTGACCTCCACATTTGGGCAGACAGAACCCTGGTTGTCCTGTAGTGCATCTACTGTACTATAACCCACCAATGAAAGCAATCCGCGTCCACAAGCCAGCCTGCACAGAGAGGACACCGCGGCCAGGAGGATGGGGCATGCAGAATGATAGGAAGCCTTTTAGTTGAATGGAATATTTCAGTTTTATTGGATTGTCTCTTTTTTTCCAAATACCAGATTACCAAATTCTGTTTCAGCAGAAGGGGGGGGGGGGGGAGAGTCTTCCCAAACCAGGACCCTCAGCTATTAGCTGGTTCTGGAGGTCCAGGCACGTCCATGTGTTACATGGAGCCATATAATGCTTTAGTTCCTCTTTGGTGGCGCTGCAGAAGAATTGCCCGCTGATCACTGCCGGATTGTCAAAAGCGGACAACCCCTTTAACCATTCTGACATACAGGGATAGCAGCACTGAAATTGTTTTTTTAACTCTTTGTTACTACAAAGGGTTGTGCTAACGGATTGCAGTAGGCAACCACCAGTTCTACAGTAACACATGAATACTTGCTCTACTTCCCATGTGTCTGCATATGTACTGAGGGATCAGTGGGTCACCGCCCTTAGGGATCATTTATATTCATGTGATTGTCAATATGATAACTGGCAAAAGTGCAAATTACTTAAATTACCCAAAATGTTTTTGTGCTTTAAAAAAAACAAACAAACATCACTCTAAAATGGTGTCCACTAGGGGGCGTCACTTCCTTGCTGCGTGTTACGAAGTAAAAACCTGTCTCTAGTAAGACCGTATTTACCCAGCCGATGGCGAATCGAGCCCAAGATTTTCGCACATCTGTATGTACTATTCTCTTGCGCGACTTGCACGAAAATAGAACACACCGCTATCTTTCCATCTTGCAAACAACGGGGTATATTTTCGTATGAATTTTCTACGTCTTGTAACGCACAAAACTTGTGGGAGAAACTCAAGACCAACATCGCGCTTGCAAACATGCAATTTTGCTGTGAGTGCGATGCATTTTGCGAGAAAAATGCATTGTATACGCAAGTTTTCACAGGTGAAAAAAATTGCGTTTCCAGTAAAATCGCATTGCATGGCATTCACACACGTCATTCAAGCGTGATGCAACTTTCACCTCCCATAGGTAATAATGGGCAATATCACCCAAAAATAGAAAATGCTGCAATTTTTCCAGAGAAAGAACGCACAAATAATGAGTTATATTTATGGGCATCTCGCAACGCACAAAACTGGAGGGGGTGTGATCGCACGGTGCCATAAATAGGGGAAAGGGGGGGGGGAGTGGGAGAGAGACTCAAAGACAGGGCTGTTGTTAATAGTGTTTACTGTGTCACAGCCACTAAAATCACATCTGCATAGTTTAGTCCTGTTGTATAATGTCCCCCATGATGCTGTTAATATTCTGTGTGAAAGCAGACACTGCTGTTTTCCCATGTGCAGTTTATAACAACAGCAGTCTCCACCCACCAGCTCAGAGAGAACTGAGAATTGCATTGCTTGGCTGAGCAGCTCTCGAGAACCAATGTGATGGCTGAGATTGGTTCATCAAGCGCTGCATTGATTGGTTCCTCAACTACAGCTCAGCCAATCACAGCCACTGCATTGTGGAGGCAGGATTTATGAATTTGGCTGAGCCGCGGCATTGATTGGTCAATTCATAAATGCCGCCTCCACAACGCGATGGCTCTGATTGGTTCTTCAACCGCTGCTTAGCCAATCATTGCAGCGCTTGATGAACCAATCACAGCCATCACTTCCTGGATATTGGGATTTATGAATCCTGTAACCAGGATGTGATCTTCTGTGGCGGCTGAGGACTGCAAGAAGTGCGTTAAAGGCCCGGAGAGCAGCGGGAAGGACCTGGATCAAGCCTGCTAGGTAATGTATTCCTTTTATTTTTTTTTTGGAACGGGGGCTTATGTTCAGGGTAGGGCTTATTAAAGCCCCCCCAGAAATCTTGAAAAATCAGGGTAGGACTTATTTTCAGGGTACCGGTAGGTCTTTTTTTGGGGGAAACAGGGTAATTATAACAAATCCAACCCCAATTTGGAATCTAACTAAAGAAAACCTGGCAGCATGGAAATGCAGTCCATTCTGCTGGCATCAAGTTATAAAGTAGTAGGAGCCGAGCAGATTGATATATAGGTTTAGGCGAAAATATTCACTATAGCTTTATTTTATTCATTTATGCCTCTACACATTCTGAGCTGAAGAGTCCAATGGGCGGTCCTATCAGTGGTTGACAGCTATCTCTGTGACTGCACATACAGAATGTTGATCACTGATAGGACCGCCCATTGGACCTGTTTTTGCTGTAGTATTGCTGTAATCACATTGACTTGCAGAATGAAATTAAAGTCACTTTAATGCGTCACAGTGAATGATATAAAAAAAAATCTAGAATTGCTGTTTTTTACCAATCCAACTTGTCAAAAGCAGAATAAAAAAGCGATCAATAGTCATCTGCAGCCCATCACCGATGGGACCTCCCATTGGACCTCTAAGCTCAGAATGAGCAGAGAGATAAATGAATAAGATACAGGTTATACCGAAACATTCCCCATAAACTAGATCTCAATCTGCTCAGCATCTCCTGCTCTATGATATCATGCTTGCAGAATGGACAGCATCTTCATGCTGACGGGTTCCCTTTAACCCATAGTGACTATCCATACACTCTTTTACAGCAATCACCAATGGGCCTTAAACCTGTACAAAAGCCTTTATCCAGTGTTACAGCCTTAGGGTGGATTCAGACGACTGTATATGGGCTCGGTTTTCACGCCGATATACGGTGTCTATGTCTGCAAGGGGGGGGGGGATGGAAGAGCCAGGAGCAGGAACTGAGCTCCCGCCCCTTCCCCGCCCCTCGCCACCATTTGCAATTAGAGGGGCGGGGCGGAGCTAAGTGGCAGGACTTAGCTCTGCCCCCGTCTCGCCCCCTCCTATTGCAAATAGTGGCAAGGGGTGGGGAAGGGGCGGGAGCTAAGTTCCTGCTGCTGGCTCTCCCATCCCCCCCCCCTGCACACAAGGACACCGTATATCGGCGTGAAAACCGAGCCGATATACGGTCGTCTGAATCCACTCTTAAGCCGGCACGGGTCTCCCCGCTGTAACCACTGAGAGCGGTGAAACCCAAGTTCCCAACAATCTACCCCTTCCATGCTGCAATCAAGAGTGATTACGGCATGTAAGCAGGTGACATGAGGAACCCCTATCACCCATTACCACCTTGTAGTGACAGTCTGACAGTCAATCAGGTAAGAAGGATAAATCTGTTTTTGCCGGGGTGACCCTTTAAAAAAAAAAAGGGTCACCCCGGCAAAACCATTGCTATTTTTCATCCGTCCTCCTTACAAAAAAATGCAATAAAAAGAGATATAAAAGAAAAATAAAACTACACACAAAAAGAAGACCTCAAATAGCTCCACAGGTGAAAAAACTAAAAAAAATATGGGTCTTGGAATGCAGTGATGCAAATTCCTTTTTTTTTTCATGCAATGCTTTAATTGTGATAAAGTAGTAAAGAAAAGTTTTACACAACTATATAAATTCAGCATTGCTGTAATCACATGGACTTGCAGAATGTCACTTTTATGCCTCACAGTGAATGCCATTAAAAAAATGGAAAAAAATCTAGAATTGCTGTTTTTTCCCAATCAAAGTTGTCAAAAGCAGAATAAAAAAAGCGATCAAAAAGTCATCCGCAGCCCAAAAGGTTGCCCAGCAAAAATAAGTCATTTTACAGCTCTGCCAATGAAGAACTAAAGCTGCTGCGGGTCTGGTAATGCGGCGACAGAGAAACGATTCGATTTTATTTTGTAAGTGTTTTTACCAAAGTAGTAACACATAAAAAACTATATAAACTTGTTATTGCCATAATCGTACTGATCCAGGTAGTAACATCGTACATAGTGTCCACATTCTTTTACCGCACGGTGTACGCCAATAAAACGAACCCCAAAATAAACAATGGCGGAATTTCAGTTTGTTTTTTTTTGTTTGTTTTTTTACATACCCCCCCCCCCCCAAAAAAAAATGTATACACGTTTTACAACACATTCCACGTACCCCAAATTAGTGCCACTAAAATATACAATTCCTCCCACAGAAAACAAACCCTCGCCTGGCGATGTCGACAAAAAAATACGACACTAAGGGGTTAATTGAAAATGAAAACTTACAAGAAACGGAAAATGTAGTTATAGTATATTTCAATGAATCTACATGCATACGGAGACTCACATGGCTGATCCCAAGGAACAGAGAAAAAGAAGAAAAGGACATTTCAAACAGCATTTTCAGTTCCCTGTTAATAGCTGTTAATATTCAGCGGCTCCATCGACTTCTTAAAGTGGAGCATCACATGAATATGCCGCTCCGTGTAAGGGCAGCCGATTACAGGGACAGCTCTGGTCTCCTATTAAAGGGATATTCATGGCTGCTATGGGAATTCTCCTCTGTATGAGGAGGCCTGGGTGGCTGGGTTGGCGGTCTTACGCCATTTCCATGACTCAGGAGCGGCCGAAACAGCGTAGCTTGGTGGGGCACATTGTTTCCGGAGCGCTCATTAACTTCTATTTGAGTCACAGACACTGCACTGAGAACTCGTTTCGCCGATGATGGCATTCCGACCACCGCGGCCAGCTTGTGGGGTGGGGGTCAGTTCTGGAAATGGGTGCATGTCGCAGAGATGGGGCCCACGTCTATCACACGTTAAAGACATATCTCATAGGATGGAAATGTCCCTTACGGAATATGCCTTAAAGTCTGACAGATGTGGGTCCCATCTATCCCTTTAACTAAAAGTGTACAAAAAAATAGCGAATGGTTTGGTTAATAGGAGGGATCATAGGCGGACACATAGGAGAGCGCTCCCCATAGCCCTCCTACAGCTGTGTATCAATGTATACACGTATGCAGCACCCCATCAATCACCGGTGGGGGAAGTGGGGACAGTGTTCTCACCATGAATATAGCAGACTCCAAGTCCAGATAATTCTTTCATTGCTCCTATTAGCCAAAGGACAGAATATTTTTGTTATAGTACCTTATATAATGCAGCCCATTTTTGTGACGGATCCGCCTAACACACTGGTTACCGGTTGCCATTACATCTTTCCAAGACACCGGAGTAGGAAATCTGCACGGTCATGCAGTGAGACTTTGCCATTTCAGAGTCAGGGAAAAAGTGAATGACCACTCCATGAGAACCATTAAAGGGAACCTTTCACCGGGTTCATGACGCCCAAACCACCACATACTCTGAAGCCTGTCTTGGAACAGAACTCCGAGTCACAGAGGTGGGCCACGCAGGTTTCTCCCTGCCCAGATCACTCAGAGTACTGCTCTCTCCTTATAGGGAGAGAGCAGTCCCACTAGATGCTGCGGGTGGGCTAGACTCTAGTACAGCCCGCCCCCTTAACTAAAAGTTCTGTTTCAAATCAAACTGCAAAGTATGTTTAATCTGAAACGCCCAAAGAATAAAGCATGCAAGGGCACAATGTGTATAACTGTCCTGGGTGCATGTGGCTGGTGGATTAGGCAACATGAACCTGGGGACAGGTTCCCTTTAAGACAGTCCTATATATTGGACCTTATTTAACACTTTCCAATCCACTGTCTGACGTCTTCCTACATTCTGATTGAAGCTTGTACAGCTCCAACGTCCGAAGAAGTTCGACAGGGTATTCTTACCGTCTATTACCAGCCACTCCGCTGTCGGAACCTCATTGGCGCGCACACACCGGCTTTAGCCAGCAGATGGCACCGTTGTATAACAGCAAAAAGAGAAAGCCTTTTAGAAAACCCTGAATCCAAAATTGGATTTGAAAGGGTTAAAGGGGGTCACCCAGCTTTAAAAAAAAATGAATGAAAATCCTGTAAACATGCAAAAACTGATGAGGAACAAACCCTGAAACAGCTGTCTGTGTATGGCGTTCTGGCTTAGTTTCCTATCCCCAATCATTGTTTTACAGACTTGTTTAAAGACTCGTACATTGATTTGAAGGAATGCTGCCATCCAATAGGTGGCGCTGCAGAGGTATTATTCCATCTTCCTTCTATGCAAAACATAGAAAGAAACACTAATCACTTGTTCTGTGCCCCCACGATCCCGCGCTGAAGCTCTAGTGGTCTTCCCAGTCTTTGCTTAAAGCAGACAGCATGTGACCGCAGCGGACAATCAGTGGTCACAGCAATCATGTGACCTGAACTACTACTGGCATCGCTACTCAGCGATAGAAGCCATGATGCCAGGAGTTCAACACATGACCACTGCGGCCAATCAGAACACTTGGAAACAGAGACGGGCAGAGCTTTAATGCTGGAGCGCCAGGGCAGGGAGCAGATGGGTAGGGTTCCTTTTTAATTTGCATAACATTTGCAGGAGTTTTTTATTTTATTACCTTAAAAAAAATTAAATAAAAAAAATATCCCAACGTGCGAAAATTAGCAGTCTGTATAGCATAATATCACTGGCATATCCCTTAGAGCATGGCTACGCCTGACAAGCGAGGACACGTGAATACGAGGTGCAGGAAGGTGGATGATGAAGTGACTGCTTGGTGCATAAATGAGTAAGTTCTGTATCCAGCCTCTCGGAGAGTCCATCCTGCTGATTCAGAAACCTCAAACAATACACAAGGGAGCCATTGCTAATCTGCTTTATAGATGCTGTGTTCTTGAACATGACACTTCAAGTGGTTACAATGTGACAAAAGAGCCTGAACAGGCATTTGGCTTGTCAGACTGATAACCATGTCTGCAGAGCTACAATGCGGCGCTCGCCGCCGTAGAATTTGGATGCGGCGTACATTATACATGTGCACTTAAAATGCTGCAGTATGACATTAGATAAATATTTCATTCTAGTCAATGTTTGTATGGGTTCACATCGCTTAGAATAAAAGGCTTATTCTTCACTGCAGTAGACAATACGAGGTTTAGAGAACGGCGCATTGGAGAGTTCAAGAGAATGAACATTATTGTGCCGAGACAATGGGGAGAGTATCAGAGCGGATCACTCATGGAACGCTGTATACGACCGCGAGAACTCACAATGTAATGTACTGAGGGGCAGCGGTGACAGTTTATGTATACGGTATGGATTTCATGGCAGTAGGTTACAAAGCAGAGGCTGATCCAATATAAACCGATTAAAACCACCGACAGGTGAAGTGTTGATTATCTCATGGCAGCGGCCATGGGTTAGGATAGATTAGCTAGCAAGAGAACAGGCAGTTCTTGGGGCAGAAGCAGGAAAGATGGGCAACTGTGACAAGGGCCAAAATACGATGGCTATACTGGGTCGGAGAATCTCTAAAATGTCAAAAAGTGGGGTGTTCCTGGTTCTTCTACATCATAGGGATGGCCGGTTGCGTGTGCATCACTTACCTGGGGCAGAGAGGACACCATAATGCACTATAAGGAACTCCGCCAGAGGCAGGCTGATACTCGGGCAATGTTCTACTGGAAACATTGGGCGCTGGCACTCATGTGGATGTTACTTTGACATATAAGACTTACCAAGATAGTTATTGCAGGCCCTGTACACCCTTTCATGGCAGCAGTATTTCCTAATCCCAGTGGTCTCTCTCAGGAGGAAAAGTGTCACGGCGCACAGCCACATCACGGGATTAGGTCTAGGTGACGTCATGGGTAAAGGACTGGCCCTATTGATCGCATGGGTTCTATCATTTTAGCAATGGCCGCCAACAAAGGACACATCTCTCATGATGTATGGAGTGATTGGTCAGCAGGGAGATGGTTCCCCAGCCAACCAATAAATAGTTACAATGCTGTATTTGTTCTGGCCCCTCCTTCCAGAGGGCGTCGGTTATTCATCTGTGGAGTTTTGGACTGATCAAGCATTCCCCAGTTTCTTGTCAAATAAGCCTGCTGTTTCCATTTTCAGGCTTTGTATTGTTACGCTATCCGGCTTTGTGGTACAGTTGTCTATTCCCTATCACCATCTAGGGATAGGTAGCCCCAGGTTTAGTAGCACAAAGCGGACCCACAGTATATTATGCAGAAAACTTTAATGCTACTAATTAGTGATGAGCGAGCATTCTCGCTAAGGGCAATTGCTCGAGCAAGCATTGCCCTTAGCGAGTACCTGCCAGCTCGAGAGAAAAGGTTCGGCTGCCAGCGAGCTGCGGGGGAGAGCGGGAAGGAACAGAGGGGAGATCTCCCTCTCCCCCCCCCCCCCTCCGCTCTCCCTGCTGACTGCCGCAGCTCGCTGCTCCCCCGTGCCGGCACCCGAACCTTTTCTCTCGAGCGGGCAGGTACTCACTAAGGGCAATGCTTGCTCGAGCAATTGCCCTTAGCGAGTATGCTCGCTCATCTCTACTACTAATGCAACACTGAACCTCGATTTTAAAATTCTAACCAGAAAAAGTACAAAATACTGTGAAAAAGGCCGGCTGCACACGAGCGTGATGGGCTCCACCGCGGAATATTCCGTGGCGAAGCCCGTCACAGCGCCCCCCCCCCCCCCCAGAGACCCCATACTTACCAGCGGATCCGGCCTCTTCGCTCCCGCATGACGCTTCCCCGCCCACTGCCGCCGCGTCACATGACACGCCCACCACGTCACATGACAGGGCCGGCCGTGTCATGTGACGCGCCGGCCGCGTCATATGACGCGGCGGCGGTAGGTGGGAAAGCGTTTTCACGCTATCTTCCGCTGTGTTACAGTGGGAGATAGCGTGAACGGACGGCTTCCATTGACTGCAATGGAAGCCGTCAGCGCGTACACCCGCGGCAAATAGAGCATGCCGCGGGTGAGGACGGGAGATTTCACGGTGTGGAATTCCGCGGTGGAATTGCGCACCGTGTGCCCTGAGCTATTAGGTTCAATAGAACCTAATAGCTGCGGGCAACGCAGCGGATTTTCGCCGCGAATTACGCGGCGGAAATCCGTTCGTGGGAAGGAGGCCAAAAAGTCTTAGCTTGTTGTTTTGGTTTTATATATTCTGTATTGATGTAATAGAAAAGGGGACATTTAAAAATAAAACATTAAATATTACAGGCACCTATTGCAGAAAAATCTTGATGACTCTGAACGTATGCAGCCCAGCGCCTATAAGGTAGACACAAAGAGGCAGACGCTTCAAGATGTGCTGTCCAAGCACAAAGAAACCAGGCTGAAGAGCAGAAAATCAAGAGATACATTCTGTTCATATTGTCTTAAAACTAGAAAAATGCCACTAGAAAGGTCTCTCTATGGGTCCCAATATCATAACCCCGAAAACAAAAATAACTAGCTTGAAGGTCTGGAGGAGCTGCCACCGAGCCCCGAGCTCAACGTTATCAAGACATTCTGGGATTACCTGCAGTGACAGAAACAAGATAAAAAGACCAAGTCTACAGAAGAACTGGAAAGTTCTCCAGAAAGTTTGGGAAAACGCAGCCATCGATTCTACTGCAAAACTTAACAACAGCAACTAAAAATACCCTCATGCTGTTTTACAGGCGGCGGCTGGTCACACGGAGGTGTTCCCAATTTACTGCATTATATGGAGCTTTTATACTTAAAAACGGTCAGTAAAGTGAAGCGGAGATGGAGTACCATGTGTTACACCGTATGGATACTTGATTACAGATACTACCTGCTCTTTCATGATTGGAACGTCCCGGTACGGAAAATAGACACATGACCTCGGAGAGCAGCAGAACATCAAGTGTGCAAGTTTTCCATGGATCAGTTTACATGTGAATCCAGATTAAAGGGGGTACCAGAATATCAAGTATCCTCCTCTCCACAGGATAACTCGCTGATCTGCGGGGGTCTTACCCCTAAGATCCCCACCGATCTGGAGAACGGGACCGCCGTGTCCCGCTCTCCTGTCACTGCGGGACGAAAGCTGAATGGAGTGCAGGATAGCATGTGCGGTTAGAGCTCCATTAATTTCAATGGAGATAACGGAAATACCTGATGGGGTCTGCTGCTTGGGTACTCTACAGTCCCATTGAAAGTGAATATAGCAAGCCCACCAGTGCTCCATTCAGTGTCCTCCGCACTGCGGGGAGTGCAGTAACTTAGTAGTAAGGAGGACAGGAGACACGGGACCCTCCCGTTTTTGAGATAGGTGGGGGTTTCAGCAGTGAGACAGCCCACCAGTCAACAAGTTATGCCCTATCCTGTGGAATAGCGGATAACTTGATATTGTGATACAACCCCTTTAAGGTACCGTTACACGGGTCGGTAATTGCCTGAATATATACACACGGCCCCCAATAGGGCACTGAGCCAGAAGTCGATCAGTGGTTGCTCGTCGCTTTTTCAGTTTGCTGAAAAGGAACGACTGCTGAGACGTTTCTCGCTCAGTGTAAACCGGAGTTGCGCAATCTATTAACGGGCCCGGGTCCGCGTAATTTGAGAGCTCTACTCGAGTAACGAACCCCATTGACTACAATGGGAGGCTCGAGCATTTTTGTATGTGGGACGCCGGGTGCCGAGCTTCTCTCTCGCTCTCCCCCTCTCTCGCTCTCCCCCTCTCTCTCTCACAGTGGGGAGGAGCCAAAAACTGGGGGGCGGGGTGAAACACGGCTTGATGCTCGAACGAGCATCAAGCTCGGCAGAGTATGTTCGCTCAACTCTAGATCCAAGCAACTTTACACAAGGCATGGTCATCGGTGATAGAGTAGCCAGGGACAGGATTTCAAAAGCTGCCAACCTTGTGGGGTTTTCTCATACAACGGTGTCAAAAGGTGTATAGAGAATGGAATAGTCATTTTTTTAAAATGTTTGAAAACAAAGCGATTTCATCTTTTATAAATTTGTTTTTTTAACAGCGTTTACTTTAAATTATGGCCTCACTGTATTTTGCAGGTTTTTCCATATGTGAGGATACCATAACACATTTATTGTTTTTAGGGAACTACTATTATATAAAAATCATTTTACATTTAACGTAATGTTATACTGCTGTACAACGGTATATTAGTGTCCATACGCAATAGACAGGCAGCCTGCTAGACCGTACCGAAGGGCCAAGTTTGTGTCATGGAACAGCCCCTTTAAAAAGGCTACTCTGGACGCTTTTCAAGCATTGACCTATCTGGACCCTTGTCCAACAGCTGATCGTCCAACCTACTGTCCAGTGCAGCGGGCCGCACGCTGTCATCAGCGGACAAGAGAGGAAGTGGAAGCGCCGGATTCACTCCTATTTTAATCAATAAGAACGCCATGCTGGACCCCTGTCCATCAACTATTGATGATTTATCCACAGGAGCCCAGAATACACCTTTAGCTGATAAATCTGAAATCTCTTAAGAATTCAAACACCACAGCAGTTCATGCCGAAGGCACACATCTTCCCACAAGCTGGGTGACTAAAAAGGAATATATATACAAGTTTTCTTACACACCTCCTAGGTGCCCTCCTTAAGGATAAAGGATCCCCTTCCCGATCCACATCATAGGCCTCTCACCAGCTAAGCCAGAAACCTACTGCACACTAATGAGGCAATCACCCGAAACAGCTGTCTGTGTATGGTTTCTGATTTGGGCTTACAATTCACAGTCATTGTTACAAGACTTGTTTAAAGAGTCTTACACTGACTTGCAGGAATGCTGCCTTGCAATAGGTGGCGCTGCAGAGGTATTGTTCCATCTTTCCATTTGCATATTTCTCAGAGAAGCAAGGATGGCCTTATAAGTCTCCTCACACCCCTTCTAGTTGCTCTCCTTATAGAGAAACGATACCCTTCCTAATAAGGAACAGACATTTTACTACTATTTCTAACCCAACGGCCGCAGCCTCCAACCAACAAGTAAACTTCCACCCTGCTTTTTTCTGTAGCTGCAACATTTGTAACCTCCACATACGTTCATGTGCTTTTAGCGCTAGACACAGACGTCTTCCTGCATCTTTAGATAACCATATAATACTGTGCAATGTATTCCTATCAGCTTTATAAGTGGACATATACATCAATCTGACGGACTATTTAGATCATGTCTAACCCCACTCACACGGATGTATTTTGTGCCTGTATTTTGGACTAATTTAGTAGAAACACCATTGATTTGCATTGGTGTATTTAAATGTGCATATTGTAGAGCTAAATGCCCCATTAAAGTCTATGGGATTGCTTAATGAACGAGCCCTTATATCGTGTAGGTCCCCCTCAGACAACTGACCTCATGTCCGTTCACAAAACCCCTAACGGCATCCTGTGCTATCTGGCTCCAAAATATAAGCAGCAGATCCTTTAAAAGCGTTCTCCAATCCTGGACGACGATGGCCACACTGCTTGTCTGACTACCTGAAGCACACTGTATACATTAGTGCATCAGTACTCGGACACAACACACTGCTCTGATTGGCCATCACCGCTCTCATGAGGAACACTGGCCAGTCACAGCAGACAGCCGATGCACTACCAATCCCGGATCACCGACCCTTCTGAAGTAATCAGTGACTAACATGTAGTATTGTATCGCTCAAGATAGGTGTCCAGGCTCCTCTTGTACTTTCTCCTCGGATTTGCCATCACCACATCCTCCGGGCTTATTCACATGAGCATATGTCGGCCGCCGTTTTCACGGCCGGCCGATATAGGCTACCATCTGATGCATTGGATTCCAATGCATCATGTCACATGGGCATATTCCCGTGGGGTAAAAGTGCCTGGCCGGCCAATATAGCACCGGGCGCTTTTATGCCGGCCAGGAAAGATAGTACTGGATCTATCTTTCTGGCCAAAATACATCGGCCGCTAATTAGGCTCCTATGGGAGACTATGGGAGCTGCCAGAGAAGGGAGGTGGGAGGGAGTTTAGCAGCGTGACTGCTAAACTTTCACCCCCTTCTCTCTTCCTCTCCACCCCTTGCCGGCTATTTGCAATGGGAGGGGCAGGATGGTGACGGAGTTAGCTTCTAAGCTCCCGCCTCGTCCAACCCGCTTCCATTACTGGCTGCCGACAAGGGGCAGGAGCTTAGCACACTAGTTCCTGCCACGTCCTGCCTCCTCCCGTTGCTGAGAGCCGGCGAGGGGAGGGAAGGGGGAGACAGTTTAGCAGAGCAAAACGATCTCACCCCACCCAACGGCATTGTGGACTCGTCGTATATGCGTCGGGTCCAGGCCATCTGATTGGGCACACAAGCATTAGCTTTGTGCGCCCATTCACGCGTTCTTACGGCGCCGGCGGGCGAACGTAAAACCGCTGACGCCCGTGTGAAAGAACCCTCAGGCAGAGAGTTCCATAGTTTCCCTGCTCTCACTGTTAAGAACCCCCTTCTATGTTGGTGTTTAAACCTTCTTTCCTCTAGATGTAGAGGGCGCCCCCTTGTTACAGTCACGGTCCTGGGTATAAATAAATGATGGAAGAGATCTCTGTATTGTCCCCTTATACATTTATATATACTTATTAGGTCGCCCATCAGACATCTTTTTTCTAAACATAAAACCCCAATTTTGATAACATCTCTGGGTATTGTAGTCCGCCCATTCCATTTATTACTTTAGTTGCCACCTCTGTACCCCCATAAGCTCTGACATGTCTTTCTTGAGTACCGATGCCCAAACCTGTACTCCATATTCCATGTGTGTTCTGTGACTTGTAAAGAGGAAGAACAATGTTCTCATCATGTGCCCCTATAACACTGTTGATGCACCCCACGACCCTACTTGCCTTGGCAGCAGCTGCCTGACACTGGTTGCTACAGTTAACTAAAATCCCCAAGTCCTTTCCCATGTCAATGTTACCCAGTGTTTCCCATTTAGTGTGTAATAGTGACATGTATTTCCCTGCCCATGTGTATAACCTTACATTTATCAGTGGTAAACCTCATTTGCCACTTTTCTGCCCCAACTTATCCAGATCCATTTGCAACTTCCCCTCATATACACTTATGAGAACAACCGGCCGGCTTCACTGGACAGACGATCAGCTGATGGACAGGAGCGCCGAGCGGCAGACCCCCGTCCATCAACTACTGATGACCTATTCAGAGGATAGGTCATCAATTACTTAATTTCCTTAAGATCCTGGGGGAGGGGGGTGCCATCAGGACCTGGCGATTTGTCAATGTTAATCTTTTGAAGTATTGTAGCATACCTTTTTCAGCCAAAACAAAAAGAGTTCAAGCCCATAAGTAAAGGACTGTATTAGGGATCAGTGTTGTAGGGATCCATAGGATGGTGCCTAATGAAACTTTTGGGCCCATATGGCAGCCCTGTTTTTGCATGGCATATTACTCTTGGTAGCCGTTATATTCTAGAAGCATTGCTGTAGGGAGGAGTACTGCACCTCACTGAGGCCCCCTATGGGTCAGTAGTACAGATCTGTACAGAGGATGTGCATGCGTCCAACCAGTTAAATAAATGTATTTACGGACACATCTAGGACTATTTCGTTGGGTCTAGTGCAACATCTTACAGCTTGGGTAGATGGATAGCTAAAATATTCTTGAGCTTCTGACAGCGGTGATCGCAGACAACACACGAGAGACCTGGATGAAGCAGTGCCCCGTGTGCGCCCGGCCTGGTAGACCGCCCAGCATTAATGTCACTAACAGCTGCAGGTGAGAATTAAGTGCTGTCACATACAAGTAAAGGCAATTTCACATTTTATCGCACCACTTGAAGCTTCAGACTTGACCATTGAAATCTTGACTGAGAACAGTCAAATCACGGGAGACCGAAAGATGCAAAAAAAGAATGAATATTCTCTATTTCCAGTTCACGGTCACCAGAAATATTTAATATACTGAGATCTGTTCTGAATTTCCTGCAGGGAATGTGAAGCGCTCAGAAACATTCCATGCATTGGATGAAAAAGGAAAAATAGAAATAGCGAGCTTAAGAAATGTATCGTCGTGCTGATACAGACAGAGACGGAATATGAATATCATGCAAGTGACCTTTTGAGAAACGAAACAGGAAATTTCAATGTAAGAAAAAAAAAAAAAAAAAAAAAAGAACCCTCTTGAAAATTCTTTATATGACTGACACATTTCTTACTGCACGCCTTGAAATGCAAGCAGCATGCACACTGGAATCACAAAGCGCTAGGACTAAATTAAAATAAGTATTATTTGCTATTCCAGAGTTTGAGAAAGCTGGCTGACATTCCAAACGTTTAACCCGTTGATCGCCGCAGTCAATAGTGACAAGAATATGATCAAAGGAGTCTTCTCCTTTGATCAGGTCAAGGACTTCTTAGTGAGGCAATTTGGGACAGAACTGTCACCCTGGGAATCTAGAAAAGGACTCCAAGGCTGTCAGAACACTCAGCTTATGGACAGGGCATATTAAAGGCTATCTACACCTTGGTACTCTTTTTAATCCATGCGTTTTGGGGAAAAAAAACTTTTTGTAATTGGTTTCCATTAAAAACTTCTGATTATTTGATTTCTATGATTCTATTGTTTTCCAACTGGAGGACTGAAATCCTAGTAAACTCTTCTGTGCATTCACTGTCTATCCACTGAGCCATTACAGAGGGCTGTATGACCATGTCAGGGAATGGTGGAGATCATAAGGCGGGCAGAGAAAGCTACTACTACAGAGAGCTCCAATTCACTTCGGGTGAATCTTCTGCTTTTATAAACAGTGATCAAGAACAGGACCAGCAGCTACTCAGAAAGAGAATGAGATAGATGGTAGAAATAGCCGTGTAGTATTGAGTTGGCGTGGTTATGCTACACAGCCTCAGAAAAAAGGGAGGAGGGGGAAGCTTAATTTGTGCATGTTCATAAGAGAGACCAGCTAATCAGTTCTGGGAACACCTCCAAAGCCAAAATCGTGAATGAGGGGAGAGCCAGCAAAAAGAGTATAAGGGTTTCTAAATGCATGAAAAGAAAAAACAACTCAATGCAAAACAACAGATAAGTGCATATTTTTTTTCTGCAGAGACTTAGGGCCCATTTACATGCAATGATTGTCGTTTAAATGAACGACTCAACAACGTTTTTGCTTTCAAATGTTAAACGATTACACGTAAAGATAATTGTTTGAAATTCTCGCCATTTCCCTTGTTAGCTACCGGTATGTAAACACTGAATACATTGTTTTCTCAGGCGGGCGTGTATGTATGTGTGAAGAATCTCTTGGCTGGAGGTTTTTAATTAGTGCAAAGAAAAAGCCATTGTCTTCTGCCCCATGAGTCATTGTGCTTGGCATGGCAAACAATCACCCCTCCCATCAAGTCGTTTGAAAGACTGAACTACTGAAAGAATGCCGTTTAAACCCAATGACAAGTGAACGAGCTAACAACTATTCTATGCAGCCTGAAACTCAGCGATTAACTCAGTGATAAAGTGAACCAATAGTGCACGATGGCCTCACGTTTACATTTAAGGATTATCGCTCACTTTGGTTATAAATAGGACATTAGTAAGATTATCAAGTGGAAGTCTCCGGACCAACCTCCGTGTAGTGGCCGGCGCTTGTAACTGCAGGCACGGCTCTTATTGAAATCAATAGGAGCCGTGCCTGCAGTTACAAATGCTGGCCACTATACAGAGGTGCGCGTGGAGACCTCCGCTTCAAATACACAGAGGTCAGAGAGTGTAAGCCTTCACACCGACCTCTGTATAGTGGCCGACATTTGTAACTGCTGGGATGGCTCCCATCGATTTCAATGGGAGCCGTGCCTGCAGTTACAAGCGCCGGCCACTACACGGAGGTCGGCGCAGAGACCTCCACTCCGACCTCTGTGTATTTGCGGTGCTGACAGCATGTGCCCGCTCAGCTGATTAGTCAGGGTCCTGAGCGACGGACCCTAGCCGACCAGCTAATGATGACCTATCCTGAGGATAGGTCACCAAGAGTATTTCCCTGGAAAACCCCTTTAAGTATTCACTAGTAGCAACATGTGTCATTAGGACAGACAGGATAATGTACTATCATACATAAGTGTGCCAGCACATTCTAAGTTTAAAATAAAGAAATTAAATAATAATTTGTTAATGGCATTTAAGAAAAAGAATTAAAAATGTGTTTTTTTTAGAAATATAAACTATATAAAACAAACAATTAAAACTTTCTTACATTTATGTGGCAGGAAAACAAAAAAGAATCTCATGACTGTAGTAAGCTAAAGAATTAATTTAATGGTCATTTAAAGTCCCCTATGAACGGTATAAAAAAGGACCCCCCTGCGTGCACCTCCTAATGGCGATTCATAAACTATAGTTCATCCTACATACAGCAAGGCCTCATACGGTCACATCAGAAAGCAGAAGTTATTGCTGCTGAAATGCAGAAAAGTAACAATAAAAGAACTCATTGTATCATGAAGACCCAAACAGACTTGGTCACCAAGCAGTTAAAGGGGTTGTGTCAAGACGAAAACCTCTTCTCTTTAGAAAGCTGATTACTGCAGGTCCAACTCCGGAAGCCTCCTGCGATTATCTGTTGTGGTTTGGGGAAGTCCTAGTATATGGCTCTGTACATGTCAGCCTCGAGGTTGCTGTTTATATAACGGAAACCACAACGTAGTGTTGGATCTGTCACAAAAAGACACCATCTAATGAACCCACTTACTTACAATGGGGTCCATTGGCTTCCGCCAAGGTGTGCCTTTTGCATAGCGTTGAATGCGGGGCTGTCTTGTCTTCGAGTGTGACAGAATCTGATCTGCAGAACTGAGCACAGTCTTACATGGCGCTCCTTCAAAAGACTGTCTCAGAGACGGAATAGATAATTCATACCCTCTTTCTTCTGGTCAACAATGGAAACCCCCTATATATGGCATCCATAAGTGGTCATCAGACAGCTCGTTCCAGTCCGTGTAAAAGGGTACAAGTTTTATTACTTCAACCATAGATAACTTTTATCAATGCTTCAATGTTGACAGCAGCAGTATAGAGGCCGTTCGCTCCAGCAAGTGCCAAGGCTCCTTTGTTCTCGTGATCCCGGGGGTCCGGAGGAACAGACCCAACATCGGTGGCTTATCCTTAATGAGCTTTAAGTAAACACACAACCATTATCCTTTAATGAAGTGAAGACACTTAGGGCCCTTTTAGACAAGCGGATTTATCGTTTTAACTAGCGAATGACGTCATATTTTGCTCATTCGCTCGTGGACTCCATTTATACAGATAGATACATCGTTGGCTCATCGTTCCATTCTTCACTTTCGCTGTATAAATGAATGAAAAGGACTGAATGAGCGCTGCTTAAAGCAAACGATACGTAAACAAGCCAACAATGACTTTTAGGCTCGCTTAAAATAGACAGGTGAAAAGGAAATGATCATCGTTTCTCGTTTGCTAGCGTTTAGACTGAACGAGTATTGTTCGCTTTCACTTATTTGAACGATTTTTTGAAGGATAATGGTTCCATCTAAAAGCAGTGTTACTCATAGACTTGTATCGCATCCATGCTTGCAGAAACCCTTCAACTATCAGGACTGGAACCCAGGAGCTCCAGGCAGCGTCTCTCCTTGCTGAGCTATTCAAAAGGTTGGATAGCTCCACTGCATGACCTTGTCCACATTTTCTTGCTCTTGGTCCAGTTCTTCATTTTGGCTCCGCCCCGTTTCAGATTGGACACTTTATAAAAGCCGGGCTCTTCCACATCCTTATTCTGAAATTCTTGAGCTCCCAGGCAGTAGTCCAGCTCCACCACCTGCCTGCTCCTCCATACTGCAAACTGATACCTACCAGTTACTGACCTCTGGTCCTCCTCTGAACACGCTACCAGACTGCTACTTTGCACTGCAACAGATACCTACCAGTTACCGACCTCTGGCTTTACTGACCACGCTATCTGTCCACTAGGGTTACAACAAGAGGCTCCGAATCCACACCACAAAAAGTGTTGGGTGGTAGGTCACTGCAGGTCTTGGTCAACTGACGCATCAATCAATGTCACTAAGACATGGTGGTCATGTGAACATGTCACGGGATAACTGGATGTCATGTCTCACTGGACGACATGTAATCCAGTTTACAACTTGCTGCATGCAGAGGCTTAGGACAAAACTTTTGAGAAGCTCAGCACGTGGGAGGAAACCACAGCAATTGAAGATGTATTGATGGCGAGCCCTATGGGAGATAGTGATCCACCCCCTATAGCCCCACAGATGTGCTACTACTATATAAATGAGTAATATTAGCACATTCAGATAGGGATTACACGCTGCAAGGTAAGTAAACGACAGATAATTCTGTGCTAACAGTAATAACACGCCCAGCGTAATAAAGCCAAGTCTGTAATACCCAAACATTCTTGGGATTATTTAATTCATGGCACATAGAAGGAGGTAACGTACAACAAGCAAGTCGCTCTTTTTACCGGACTGCGCTGTAAGCTGCCCCACACAGCCTGGCCTCTGTGATAGGACTCCGCAATTGTGTCACACTTGTTGTGTCTTTGTTGTGCCAAACAAAAGAGTGGCTTTTGTGTTGCTTGTCTGAGCATGGCAGAGTAGCCGGCTCTCACAATGCCGATGCTGTGGGGGAGCTTGGACTGGCGGCGTCTCCTCCGTCACCCCATTGAGGGGGTCAAGAGAATCCTCTCATCCACTGGAGTGGAAACATGGAGAGGACCCTGCAGTGTGCCTGATCATCTCTACACCGGGGCATATGTTAAGACTGGCCATTGTTCTGATGACTGGAGAAACTGTTTAAACAGTCTTGGTCTCTGCTCCGCTAGCGCTGGGACTCAAAGCATGGAAGTAGCATTACACAGCAATGCAGAGGCTCACATAACAAAATACAGGGCACGGTCCTCCATGTGCCGGGGAAGAAGAAGACTTACTTTCAGAGGTGAAAAAGATTTTAGCAGCAATATCTAGGCACTTTTCATAGACCTTCTACTGCAGAACATGACCATCATACACATTTTATATATCTATATATATAAAAAATGTGTGTGTGTATCTATCTTACTATCGATCATCCCAGCAGGCAAACACATTACAGACAGTTGTGTTTTACTTTGAAATGCTGGAATGTCTTACAAAGAGACAGTTTAAGGAATTGGAAACCGGGGGTAGAGTCATAAGGGCCGTTCCCCACCCAACTTAGCTAGATTGACGGGGCTCACTATTTGTGTACAGGAGAACACCGGCCAGTCTAGTCACGGTTAGAGATGAGCGAGCATACTCGCTAAGGGCAATTACTCGATCGAGTATTGTCCTTAGTGAGTACCTGCCCGCTCGGAAGAAAAGATTCAGTTGCCGGCGCGGGTGAGCGGTGAGTTGCGGGAGTGAGGGGGGGGGGGGGGGGGGTGGGAGGGAGAGAGAGATCTCCCCTCTGTTCCCCGCCGGCACCCGAATCTTTTCTTCCGAGCGGGCAGGTACTCGCTAAGGACAATGCTCCGCTCAAGTAATTGCCCTTAGCGAGTATGCTCGCTCATCTCTAGTCACGGTGAGTGGAGAGAAGCTGGTGGGAGCTGCCCCTTTTCCCAATTTTTTTACTTTTTACATTATGCTGGTTAGAAATTTTCTCAAGAAGTGGCTGCGGTGTAGCGGTAGGGGTTGGCCATCATATATTATACACACATACACTCTTTTTTTATTTATAAAAACAAACAATCAAGCACCTAGATGGAGTTGTCATTTTGCTGTGAAACTCGGCATGCAGTTCCATCTCAGGCAGATATACAAATGATTAGGGTTGTGGTGTGATTAGATGAACAGTTTTGCCTTTTGAGGTCCTAAAAGCGGTTCCACTTTTGGCCTATAAAAAGGCTCTCGGAGGCTATAAGTGTGTAATGGGCCTCTTTTTTTTTCCCGCTTGTGTAGATCTTGTTGACCACTTGACGCCTCTACAATGCAATTGAAAAGAGTTCGCCCAGTTATCAGTTTGAAAGGGAAGGGGTGTCATAATTGCAATGCGAGAGGCTGGATGGTCGTATCGAAGAAATGCCCCCCACCAGGGCCATTCTAAGGTGTTGGGACCAGCGTAGGCATGAGGGCGCGCACACACACAAACACACACACACACACACAATGTGACCAGCCTCAGGATGCCCTCAACATACCACCAGTAGAGAGGACTGTCTAATTGTCCGACAAGCATGAGCAGCTCCAATTGTTTTGTTGTAAGTCACTCCGAGGCAGGTGGAATTATTGTTACAGGTCCCTGTGTCTGTCAGAACCACTTCCAGGTACTTGGCTGAAGGATATTTGGTCTCATGACACCCATTACATGTACAGCCTTTAAAACCCACCGCCACCTCCGTTTGCAGCGATGTTGTGAACGATGTAACTGGACGCTACAGAGTGGAACCAGGTTGTCTTCAGAGACAAATCCAGGTTTAGCTTGGGCACCGACAGTTTGTGTCTGGAGAACTAGGGGTGAGCGCCTCAATCCTGCCTCTGCTGTGGCACATTGCCTCCACTGCTGGTGTGATGGTCTGAGGGGGCCATCGCATACAACAGTCGGCCACTCCTAATAGTCGTGCGAGTGATAATGACGGCTCAGCGATATGTTCAGGACGTCCTGCAGCCACGTGTGTTCCTCTCATGGCAGGGAATCCAACAAGCATTTTCCAGCAGGATAATGCACAGGAATGCCTCCTCAATATTGTCACACTTCCATGGCTGCCCTGGCACCAGATTTAATTGCCAATAGAACATGTATGGGACCATCTGGCACAACAACTTCAACTGCCTATGAGTTTGCACGATCTAGAGGCTCAGTTACAGCAATCAGGACTGACATGCTGCAGGGTACCATACAGAATCTATATGCCTCCATGCCGTATCAAATCTTTCATTCAAGCTAGACACGGCCTAACAGAGTATTAGAGCCTCCATGCCTGTCCGTATCACATCCTGTATCCAAGCTAGACTCGGCCTAACAGGGTACTAGGGCCTCCATGCTCACCTGTATCACATCTTGTGTCCAAGCAAGAGGCGGCCCAACAGGGTACTAGAGCCTCCATGCCCGGCTGTATCACATCTTGTATCCAAGCTAGAGGCGGTACAACAGAGTACTAGAGCCCCTATGCCCACCCGTATCACACCTTGTATCCAAGCAAGAGGCGATGCAACAGGGTACTAGAGCCTCCATGCCCTCTCGTATCACATCTTATATCCAAGCAAGAGGCGATGCAACAGGATACTAGAGCCTCCATGCCCTCCCGTATCACATCTTGTATCCAAGCTAGAGGCGGTACAACAGAGTACTAGAGCCCCCATGCCCACCCGTATCACACCTTGTATCCAAGCTAGAGGCGGCACAACAGAATACTAGAGCCTCCATGCCCTCCCGTATCACATCTTGTATCCAAGCAAGAGGCGATGCAACAGGGCACTAGAGCCTCCATGCCGCCTGTATCACATCATGTATCCAAGCTAGAGGCGGTACAACAGGGTCCTAGAGCCTCCATGCCCACCTGTATTACATCTTGTATCCAAGCTAGAGGCGGTACAACAGGGTCCTAGAGCCTCCATGCCGCCTGTATCACATCATGTATCCAAGCTAGAGGCGGTACAACAGGGTCCTAGAGCCTCCATGCCTGCCTGTATCACATCATGTATCCAAGCTAGAGGCGGTACAACAGGGTCCTAGAGCCTTCCTTCAAGTGTTCAGTTTTCTACAATGTAATGTAATCCCTTATAATCAATATTACAAATCACACAGAGAAAGTCTGACAATTCCTTCTAGGTGCTTAATTTTTGACTATGAGTATATAAATACTATGCCTCACACTCATTACACCCATAGCATCTACAGGGTGGGCCACAGAAAGCCCGGCACCACACGCACCAATCGCAGTGCAGCTTTCATTTCTTATACTGCTGATGTAAAATGAAAGCTGGGGGGGGGGGGTGAATTGGGGGTGAATCGCAGCATGCTCCATTTTTTTGCGGATTCAAATACACAAGCCTACATCGTAAGATCTAAACTTTTTCACCTGACGAGTTTCCACACCGACTGCTTCATTGAGTAGAAAAATCCTGATTTAACAGATTCCAAACTTCAATCCTGCAGTACCGATGTTATAATATCTACCAGTCACCGTCCGGGTACATACTGACTGCTAGCTTACCAGAATTTGCACTAGAAGCTGGCATAAACTATGGCTGGCGTACAAGGTCTGGCGCATGGACTGCTGTAAGTGGAGTCAAGTTCATTGATGGGCATGCGTGTAGTTTATACCAAGACAGGCACATCACAGTATCACAGTGGCCTGCAATGTGGACGCCCGCCAGGATCTCATGCTGCCCCTGGTTTGGGTATCACGGGTAGGTTCCCTTTAAATCTACATAAGAGGGCTGTATATATGTGCTCCTGTGCACAGACCATGCCGGAGATATATTATAATGTGTATCTTAATCAGAGCCGCTGTAAGAGGAAGTCAGAGAATGAAGACTCCTCCAGCTCTGAAGAGAACATGTGAATGGGGATTAGCACAGACACCCTGCTGGAAGTCAAGGATGGGTCAAAATAAATCTTTAAGGATTAACTTGCTCTGTGCTGCCTCCTTCTTGTAGTAATGTCCCAATAACCATGTGGCAGAGGAAGCCAACACAGCAATATTTCCATTTATGGCCGAAACAAAAAAGAATTAGGTTTTAATGAGCGATTCTCACAATCCGCAAAGAGTTTTTGTTGGATATTAACTTTTACATTGATTGATACTTTTTAAATCGAAAAGTTGAAAAAGAAATTAAATCTCATTCAGGTCCCTCTCAGAATGTTACCATCTGAGTGACACTTGTACTATGTTTTTGCATATTTTACTTATACAATTGATCTTTCAAAAAAGGAGTTGCAGTGAGCGCACCAGTACCTCGGCGGTCCCATAGAAAGGAGTGGAGCGGTAGTGCAAACGCATGATCACCGCTTCCCTCATTGGGACACTCGTGCCTCCTCTATGTGTTCAGTGAGAATCCTAGTGGATGGATCCTATGGGCAACGACAGTATACGGAGACTCCGATGGGGGGGGCGGGGCGACGACAGTATACGGAGACTACAATGGGAGGGGGGGGAGCGACGACAGTATACGGAAACTCCAATGGAAGGGGGGGGCAACGACAGTATACGCAAACTCTGATTGGGGGACATGAAGGGGGGGAGGGGGGCACGACGACAACAGTATACGGAGACTCCGATGGGAGGGGGGGTGCGACGACGGTATACGGAGACTCTGATCGGAGGGGGGGGCGAAGACAGTATACAGAGACTCTGATTGGGGGACATGAAGGGGGGGGAGGGGAGGCGCGACAACGACAGTATACGGAGACTCCGATGTGTGTGTGTGTGTGTGTGGGGGGGGGGGGGACGACAGCATACGGAGACTAATTGGGGGACATGGGGGTACAGAGACTCTGATGGGAGGGGGGGGCGACGACAGTATACGGAGACTCTGATTGGGGGCCCTGGGGGGGGTGGGGGGGTGACGACAGTATACAGAGACTCTGATTGTGGGACATGAGGGAGGGCGACGACAGTATACGGAGACCTTTGATTGGGGGACATAGGTGGAGGGGGGGCGCAACGACGACAGTATACGGAGACTCTGATTGGAGGACATGAGGGGGAGGGGCGCGACGACGACAGTATACCGAGACTCCGATGGGAGGGGGGGGGGTGACGACAGTATACGGAGACTCTGATTGGGGGACATGAGGGGGGGGGCACGACGACGACAGTATACAGAGACTCCGATAGAAGGGTGGGGGGGTGGGCGACGACAGCATGCGGAGACTCTGATGGAGGGGGAGGGCGACGACAGTATATGGAGACTGATTGGGGGACATGGGGGGGGGGGGGGGTGACGACAGTATATGGAGACTCTGATAGGGAGGGCAACGACAGTATATGGAGACTCTGATGGGGGGGGCGACGACAGTATATGGAGACTCTGATTGGGGGACATGGGGAGGGAGGGTGACGACAGTATATGGAGACTGATTGGAGGACATGAGGGGGGGGGCACGACGACGACAGTATACGGCGACTCAGATGGGGGGGGAATGACAGTATACGGAGACTCTGATTGGGGGACATGAGGGGGGGTGGTGTGCGACGACAACAGTATACGGAGACTCCGATGGGAAGGGGGGGAGGCCACAACAGTATACGGAGACTCTGATTGGGAGACATGGGGAGGGAGGGCAACGACAGTATACGGAGAGTCTGACTGGGAGACATGAGGGGGGGGGGGGGGCGACGACAGCATGCGGAGACTCTGATGGAGGGGGGGGCGACGACAGTATATAGAGACTGATTGGGGACATGGGGGGGGGGGGCGCGACGACGACAGTATACGGAGACTCTGATGGGAAGGGGGGGGACGACGACAGTATATGGAGACTCTGATAGGGGGGGCGACGACAGTATACGGAGACTGATTGGAGGACATGAGGGGGGGGGCACGAAGACGACAGTATACGGTGACTCAGATGAGAGGGGGGGGGGACGACAGTATATGGAGACTCTGATTGGGGGACATGAGGGGGGGGTGTGTGATGACGGCAGTATACGGAGACTCCGATGGGAGGGGGAGGTGACAGTATACAAAGACTCTGATGGGAGGGGGGAGGGGGGCGACGACAGTATACGGAGACTCTGATGGGGGGGGCGACGACAGTATACGGAGACTCTGATGGGGGGGGGGCGACGACAGTATACGGAGACTACAATGGGAGGGGGGGAGCGACGACAGTATACGGAAACTCCAATGGGAGGGGGGGGGGGCAGAATCCTAGTGGATTGATCCTATGGGCAACGACAGTATACGGAGACTCCGATGGGGGGGGGGCGGGGCGACGACAGTATACGGAGACTACAATGGGAGGGGGGGGGCAACGACAGTATACGCAAACTCTGATTGGGGGACATGAAGGGGGGGGAGGGGGGCACAACGACAACAGTATACAGAGACTCCGATGGGAGGGGGGGTGCGACGACAGTATACGGAGACTCTGATCGGAGGGGGGGGGGGGGGCGAAGACAGTATACAGAGACTCTGATTGGGGGACATGAAGGGGGGGGAGGGGGGGCGCGACAACGACAGTATACGGAGACTCCGATGTGTGTGTGTGTGTGGGGGGGGGGGGAACGACAGCATACGGAGACTAATTGGGGGACATGGGGGGTACAGAGACTCTGATGGGAGGGGGGGGGGGGGCGACGACAGTATACGGAGACTCTGATGGAGGGGGGGGGGCGACGACAGTATATGGAGACTGATTGGGGGACATGGGGGGGGGGGCGCGACAACGACAGTATACGGAGACTCTGATGGGAAGGGGGGGGGCGACGACAGTATGTGGAGACTCTGATGGGGGGGCGACGACAGTATACGGAGACTCTGATTGGGGAACATGGGGAGGGAGGGCGACAACAGTATACGGAGACTGATTGGAGGACATGAGGGGGGGGGCACGAAGACGACAGTATACGGTGACTCAGATGAGAGGGGGGGGGGACGACAGTATATGGAGACTGATTGGGGGATATGAGGGGGGGGTGTGATGACGGCAGTATACGGAGACTCCGATGGGAGGGGGAGGCGACAGTATACAAAGACTCTGATGGGAGGGGGGAGGGGGGCGACGACAGTATACGGAGACTCTGATTGGGGGACATGAGGGGAGGGGGGGGGGTGAGACGACAACAGTATACTCCCCCGATGGCAGGGGGGGCGATGACAGTATACAGAGACTCTGATGGGAAGGGGGGGGGGGCGACGACAGTATATGGAGACTCCGATGGGGGGGGGGGGGAGGCCACGACAGTATACGGAGACTCTGATTGGGGGACATGGGGAGGGCGATGACAGTATACGGAGACTCTGATTGGAGGACATGAGGGGGGGGGGGGGCACGACGACGACAGTATACGGAGACTTAGATGGGTGGGAGGGGGGACGACAGTATACGGAGACTCTGATTGGGGGACATGAGGGGGGGGTGCGAAGGCGACAGTACACGGAGACTCCGATGGGAAGGGGAGGCTACAGTATATGAAGACTCTGATGGGAGGGGGGCGACAGTATACGGAGACTCTGATTGGGGGACATGAGGGGAGGGGGGGCGAGACGACAACAGTATACTCCCCCAATCTCCGATGGCAGGGGGGGGGGGGGCGATGACAGTATACAGAGACTCGGATTGGGGGACATGGGGGGGGTGACGACAGTATACGGAGACTCTGATTGGGGGTCATGGGGGGGGCGACGGCAGTAAACGGAGACTGATTGGGGGACATGAGGGAGGGAGGGCGATGACAGTATACGGAGACTCTGATTGGGGGACATGAGGGAAGGGGGGGGTGGGCCAACGACAGTATATGGAGACTTCGATGGGAGGGGGGGGGGGCGACGACAGTATACAGAGACTCCGATGTGAGGGGAGGGCGACGACAGTATACGGAGACTCTGATTGGGGCACATGAGGGAAGGGGGGTGGGCCAACGATAGTATATGGAGACTTCGATGGGGGGGGGGGGGGCACAACAGTATACGGAGACTCGCCATAGATCTGTTGCGTCTTTCAATAGGTCTTGAGATGTTTCTTACATTTTTCCATCACCTACTTGCTGCAGTGAGATTGCACAAAAATTTTCCGACATTTTAAAAAGCCCCAATTAATGAATGTGTGTAATTCCTGGCCAATCAGCAAGAACCGCCCGCTCTTCAGTCCATTTTTACAAACTCTTGTGCGAATGGCTTTCATTTATGGTGCAAGCGGTTAATAAAGGTGTCCATTTTGGGTAAAATGCACGGATAACCGGGGGGCACATTCTCTGGTTTAATGCAGCACATTTGGCAATCCTTCACACATTCTTTCATCGTGTCCATAAAAACGTATCGGGAACGTGCCAATGCCTTTCAGGTGTACGCACCTAGCAGTTATTAGCCACATGTAACGGGGTGCTATTCCATCACGTGCTTGCTTCAATTTAGGGAAAAGATATAAAACAGAAAGCTTCACTTTTTCCTATAACAATGTAACATCATAAACCCTGCTTCTCCGCGCCTCACTCCCCATCAGATGAGATATCCGACAACCGATACCACTACTGCGCTAATCTCCTGTAAGTCACTCAGCCAGAAGGTCGACAACTAGTTAGAATAATTAAATGTATATTGAATTGTCCCTGTATTCTTCATCTAGAAGGGCACTGGACCTCCTTCAGTACAGCTGCAATTCATTGTGGAATAGAACCAACTAGGTGTGGAAATATTGTTCTGCAGGTATATTGGCCCCTGCGGACAGGGTAACGTCTTGCAGTTGCTGATATGCATTGAACACCTGACAGGATGCGCTGATTGACTCATGCGGCTTATGCCAAATACTGATCTCCCATCACAATGGTGCATCAGAAATCTAGATTCATCTGACCAGGTGAGGTCTCGTTCAATGGTCAATGATTCTATGATCCAATTGCTGGGCTATTTTGCCTACTGGAGTCTTGGGTTTCGGTTTCTCTTAGACAGCAATTGCACTCAAACTGGTCATCTGCTGTTATAGTCCATCTGTGCTAAGGAACGGCAAGTTGTGCATGTGGATAGGTTAGCTGGAGTACCAGTCCCGCATTCAGGTGCAATTGGCTTGACTGTGCATTCCCTGTTAATTAGAAGGACTCCCGCCATCCTCCTCCGACTTCTGTCGTCAATGAGCCGCTTACAACCACAGAATGCCCTTTTCGCTGGAGGTTTTTTCCTCAACCACACTATTCTCAGCATACTGACAACACCATTGCAAGAGAAAATACTGGTCCAGGCTAGTCTATCATTAATGACAGGCCTTGTTCGAAGTCAAACAGATCTCTCATCAATGTTCTTATTGTAATGTGGCTTCACACCGAAACTGATCCACAGAAAACTTGCTCAGGTTGTATTTATACGGGCAAGTGTGATGTTCCAATTCTATCCGTTGAGCCGTGTCCGACTCTTGGATCCTCTGTAGGCTAGTCCTCTCCAGGTTTCTCTATGGCTGCTTTCAGTTGCCTGACGTCCATTCCCATGTCCTTCTTGATGGTGTCCGGCCAACGTGTCTTACCCTCCCTGCTTCCTTTTACCACTGACCAGTCCAAGTAGCATCTCTTTTTTCAGCAAATTCACCCTCATCGTATCTCCAAAGTAAGTTAGTCTCCGTCTGGTAATCGTGTCTTTCAGGGACACCTCTGGGTTGATACGGTCCTGGACAGATTTGTTGGTGACCCGAGTTGTCCAGCAGATTTGTGGAAGTTTTCTACAACATCACAGCTCAAAAGTGTCAATTTGTCTTCTGTCTGCAATCCTCAATGTCCACATCTCATAGCCATATGATGCGATCAAGAAGTGAGACATCCTTGCACTTCCATATTGGATCCATGCTCAACATGGCCAAATACCTCGATGCTAATTGACGCTTTATCTTACCTGTCGAGCTGCCACTATGATGAATGAGGGACCCAAGGAATACGAAACTATTAACCACTTCGATTTTCTCGTTGCCCTTTATGTGGGCTTCCTTGCTGGCAGCAATCTTAGTCTTCTTGATGTTCAGGCCCATCTTCTCACTTTCTTCTATTAGCTTCAGGATCAGTGTCTTCAGATGCTTTGCGAACAGTGTCGTATCGTCTGTGTACCTTAGATTAGTACTGGTTCTTCCACCTATTTTCAAACCAATACTCTGATCATTTAAGTCCAGCCGCCTCATGATCACGAGTGCGATGTAAGTCAGTAAAAAAAAACTAACTGCTTTCACTGTGGTTTTATGTGCGATTGCAATGCGTTTTTTTTTTAATAACACCCCGATATAAAATAATGGGCAATTCTTGAAGAAATCGCACAAACATATAATAATAATTGAATTTTCTAAGTCAGACATTCTAAGAGAAAAATCACTTGTGTATTAATGATGGGGTTCTTTCTACGTACAAGTTCTGTCCATCTCACAATCGGACAAAGCTCGGGCGTAAAGTGTAATTACAGCCTCACTTTATGTTATGCTGCACTCAGGGGTCACTTGCTTAATTTCCAGAAGGGGAAGCTCCAATCGTGAAAGGGCCGGTGTATATAATGATTCTAATGCAAGGTCAATGGTCCTTTTACTTATTTGATATCAATATGTCCATTATGTGCTATAGGATGACCAAAGGGAATATCTGCTGTTACAGCTGCAGTACAGAGCAACTTATGGTCACCCAAAAGTCAAGATACAGATGTGGCAAAGTTTAACCTGAGATTTATTGTACTAAGAAATAGTTCTGTGCCCAGTTTATTTGCCCTTTCAATATAGTTCCAATGGCTTTTCGTACTTTAAGAGAAACTCAGCTTTTCGCTGACTTAAGATAACATGTCACAAAGTTATCACACTCAAGTTAAACTTTGCTACATCCGTAAGTGTGCGTTTCTCTAGGAGACAGAAGGGCTTGAACAACCTTGGGACCAATGTAAGATTCAACAAAGCCAAGTTTTAGGTCACCCACAATACGGTTTCCTATAAAGAAACACTGAGTATATAGTAACGATACAATGTCACCAAGTACATGCAACTCACATACAACTTCATGTCGCCTTGCAGCCCCACCTCAGAACACAGAGGATACAATGGCAAATAAGCAAACGCTAGAACAGTTTGTAAGGCTTTATTCATTAGCAATGTATTGTTGCACATTTAGAAAAAAAAGTCCTTGCTAGCTTTTCCATTAGTCAGCAGTGCAGCTCCAATGTAAAACTTAAACGGATCCCAATGACTGCCGATGAGTTCCTGTGTTTGTGTTTAAGCTGGGTTTTCTTTTGAAGCCCTGCCAAGGCTCTGGTGTTAATGACACTAGCAGGAAATCATAAGGCAGGGGCAGCTGTGTATTATTCTGGATTTAGCTGTGAACACATCACACAGAAAACATGCAGATCCATTGGGAGTCTGAGATGTGTTAGTGCCGAGGATCATGCTGATAATGATGGAAATACTACTACTTTTATATGTATGAATTCAAGAAGAACTCATTCCAAAGGAATTAATAGCGGGAGAAGAGGTCAGCGTGAAGGTGTAGGACAGAGGACTCCGGGGAAGGCGCTGTAACCCTGCTTTCCAAAACAACCTCCAAACTGTCAGGATGACGAAAATGGAACAGAAACTTGTTTAGTGCTGACTACAAACCATCTAAAGTTAGTTGGCGCGGCAGCTTTACAGGAAACAATCTTTGTCAAGTAATTTAACATTTTGCTGAAGACTTATTACTTCTGCCTTGAGTGGTTGGCGCAGGTCTGCTGGAGTATATGGAAACTGCTCGGTAATTCCACACCAGTAACTCAGGTCAGCTATGAACTATGGAAGCCTATGACCCAAGGCTCCACTGCCATAATTATCAGAATGTAATACTGCTGGGCCATGTAGGATCAGCGCGGACCAACATGAGGAGGAAGGAAAAACGTTGCCTGTCAGCTTCTCCTGTCTTGTGGGGTTGCTGCTTTGGGTACTGGTGCATTATGTCTCCACTGGAAGCTACGGGTTGACCGGCCTTAGCTGCAGGTAACGCCCCGGTCACACCCCTAGCTGCCGATGGGCTCCTGGTGTCTGCTGTCCCGTCACCATAGTAACTTACGGGACATCGGCCGTCCATCCATCAAAGGTCGTCGGGGAGGAGACTGACAGCGGAGCCCAGAGGGGAGGCTGGCGGGGAGACTGATCGCAGGCCTGTTAGCCGTCACATGGCACGGTGCGGGGCACTGGGCGGCAGGGACTGTGACAGCGGGGACGGGACGGCAGCGGGGAAGACCAGAGTGACAGCGGAGTTGGGGGCCTGCCGCCAGGGAGAGTCACAGCGGGGACAGGAACACAGCTGCCGCTGATGGCAGGGCTAGCGGGGACACTTGACAGCAGCAGGGCTGGCACGGGAGATGGGAGCCGAGACACTGACAGTAGCAGAAGGGAGATGGGAGTCAAGACACCGACAGCAGCGGGTTCAGCAGGGTGGACTGACAGCAGCAGGCGCCAGCAGGAAACATGGGAGCCAAGACACTGATGGCAGCGGAGATGGGACACTGCAGCCGGGTTCCGTAGCGGAGATAGCAGCCCAGCGGCCAAAGTGACAGCGTGCATCAGCCAATCACCACCTGTGGCTGTCACCTGCCGTCCCCTGTATCTAACCCATGTGTCCACCCATACTTCCGGTGGAGACATAATGCACCAGTACCGCTGCTTTGCTCCTATCACCCTAATGTACAATGCGGGCGCAGCAGTATATGTATAACATGAACTAATGTGCTTATGCCATTGTTTGAATGGACACAATAGGTTTAATAGGAGCTGACTGTTCATAGTTCACCCCCTTTTCTATGCTAGAACACCAAAGTTAATACCCCCTCCACTTTGTTAGACGTTTACATCAACGCTAAATATTTTTTTTCCTGCTTTCTGTTGGCTAAACCTAGGGTGCATCCTATAGTCTGAAAAGTATAGTAGCTTTTTTTAAAATCTCTATTCCTGCTTTCTTTGGGCTTTTAAGTCCAGTGGGTGGCTCTTACTTGTGTGAAACTGGCTACCGGACTCAAAGAAAACAGGAATATAAATCAATAGATTAACGGAGCAAAACCTTTTCTCACAAAATCCGACATCAATCTGCTGAGCCCCTCCTGCAGCAGAACCTGGCCGGCATGATCAATGTTACAGATCCACTTTAATGTCTTTCTTATGATCCTTTGGTCATACTGCACAAGCACGGCTTACTGATTTACATATGGTGGGATTGCATAATGTTCATTAGCATAGTCTTCGGAGATTATTACATTTTATCACGTGTTGTAAGGCAGAGAGTCATACAGAAATATGTAAAGTTAGGTTTTCAGTATCTGGGATTTCTGAATTTCTTTAACAACCCTTAAAATATTTTTTTTTATATTGCTGAGCATTGTCGAGATCAGAGCGCTGGCCTGTCCAATAGTCACATGAGTGGAGGTGTTATACAGCATCCACATAATAAGAGGACATCCTCTACACCTAGAGATAAGCTTAGGAGCCTCATTACACCAAACATGGGAACAAGAAATCCTAAAACTGCAAAGATTTGCAGAACGTTCATATATTGACATTATACCATCTAAGGCCCCCTGCACATGACCGGGTTTGAAATGCGGAAATCGCGATCGTTTCCTGTGCAGACGATACGCAGCATTGCACACCAATTCAAACCAATGGAGCATCCACACGTCCGCTCACACTACCTTTATTTTTGTGCAGGCTCCACACGGATGGCTTCCATTGACGTCAATGGAAGTCGTGAGACACGTCCGATTCTTAATTTGCATCAGAAAACTGTTGTATTTTGAATAGTAGATAAGTCCCGGTATGTTTGTAATGCTGTCAGTGTTGGAAACTTGTTGTAGCCAGTTTTAACGGTTGCAACTCAGGGCTCCTATGATGAACCACTGAGTATGGGGTCATAGGCTATCTGTGGCCCCCGAGCCACTGGTTGGTGGCCACTGATCTAGAAAAAAGAAGGTTTCTACACAGACATAGAAGGAGGTTCTTTACTGTAAGAGCAGTAAGACTATGGAACTCTCTGCCTGAGGATGTGGTGATGGAGAACTTACTAAAAGGTTTCAAGAGGGGCCTGGACCTCTTTCTTGAGTGCAACAATATTACATAATATAGTCACCGATTACTTTAGAAGGGTTGTTAGTCCAGGGAGTTACTTTGACTGCCAGATTTCGACTCGAGGAGGAATTTTTCCCCCTACTTCATGTTTTTTTTTGCCTTCCTCTGGATCAACACTGCAGGATAATAGGCTGAACTGTATGGATGGATGTCTTTTTCCAGCCTTATAAAAGGCAAGTTTGATTGTAGAAGAGATGTGCAATTCTTTACTATGAAACGTCTGAAGGCTAATATTTACATTGAACTTTAAAAATCAATATCAATAATTCTTGCCTATGAAAGAATCAAAGTAGTTCAGCAATAAACCATAGTGTTGTGCTATAAGACTGGCCAATCATCGTTATGTTTGTTGAAAACGGTAAAGTTGCCCATACACCTCGAACAACTGATCAGAAGAATGATCGCTGATCCGACCGCTGTTTTCACCGGCCCACCCATATACGTTTGGCTTGGCCAGAGAGCTCTAATGCCGGCTTACATGCCAGAGAGCAAAAAGATTGAAAACTCAACGTCCTGATCATTCTTTCCCCCCTATCTTAATCTGACGGGGAAAAGTTGAGCCATCCCCATACACATCAGATAGTCACCAAGACCAACATTTATTGGTGGGTTAAGACAAATAATGTGCATGGGGGTCATAAGAACAATACGTGAGTTGAGCAAACTGATCCTTCATCTGGATTTTGAACACTATGACGTTGGCCACCAGGCTGTTTGCCATTGGATATCCATTATGGTTGTGTACAATAACCATGATAATGGGGATATTTTTGATCAGTTTGCTGATTGGCTCTCAAGAGACAAGACATCTTAATGGTCTTCATTTATTTAAAACCATGTTTAAAGGGAATGTATCACAAAGAAAAGATTAACTGATCCAGCTTAAACCCTCCCCAGCAATCACCCACTATCGTTGCGAGGAAGCTACATCTGGCCATACATTTCATCCTGCAGGGGAAATATAAAATTACACGTTGTCCGTTTAAATAAGTGATGACCATGTAATGCAAGGGCTGTCCAGATCCATATGAGGGACTCTCTGGTCTCCATCCTCCTCACATAGTTGGGCGGGCAGGCAGAAAGGATAGGAGTGCTATCTTATGGAAGCCATGTAGGCGGGTGTGAAATTTGGTATATTTAACGCATTTAGGACCAAGAACTGTAAATTTATGGCGCCTGGTCCCGGGCTTTAAGCCCAGCCGTATATTAAATTACGGCTACGATTAAAGCCTGTTGCTTCTGTAATAAATCGGAAGCAGGACTGGTTGTCAGTAGAGATGAGCGAGTATACTCGCTAAGGTACATTACTCGAGCGAGTAGTGCCTTAGCTGAGTATCTCCCCGCTCGTCTCTAAAGATTCAAGGATCGGCGCAGGTGACAGGTGAGTTGCGGCAGGGAGCGGGGGGGGGGGGGGGGGGGAGATCTCCCTTCCTTTCCTCCCCGCTCTCCCCTGCCGCTCCCCGCCCCCCGAATCTTTAGAGACGAGCAGGGAGATACTCGGCTAAGGCACTACTCGCTCGAGTAATGTGCCTTAGCGAGTATACTCGCTCATCTCTAGTTGTCAGTTGTTACTCACAGCTGATAACGCGGAGAAGATGGTTTTTAATCCTTTCTGCCTCCTCCTTTTTTCAGTACACATCGCTTAATGAGCGAGATGTACTAAAAGTGAAAGTAAAACTGTTTCTTCCACTATGCAAGCCCAGGGCCACGTGATCGACGGGATTCACTGCTATAGCAGAGCTACAGGGTCGAAGCAGACCCTGACCAGCTCTGCCAGTGACTGATGTCCCTACAGGGGATGTTTTTCCCTGTAACTGGGGCTCCTATGGATGCCCCAGCTACAGTGGGATAGTGCCAAATAAAAAAAATGTAAATGCCCCCCAGAGGTCTTACATGACGTCATGGGGGACATAGATAGTAAAAAACATAATTACATACATAAGTAAATAAAAATTCCAGAATAAAACAATACATACATAAGAAAAAAAATAACCCAAAGCCGACGCCAACCAAAACCGTCACTATATGCACCCTGTAATCCAAAACCATACATATTATATATCGAAACATCCGAAACAAATAGAGGAACCCGTTCCCATACTTTATTTTAGTGTAAATATACTAATTTTAAAAAAAACTAAATTTTTTTTTAGCTTTTTTACCCCCAATAAAATTAAAAATAAAAATAACGGGAAAAAAAAGTCAGTGAAAAAGATATTAGAAAATAGCCCTATATGTCACGGGAAATCAAAACAGAGCAAAAAAATGTTGGTAGGTTAAGGGAAAAACAATAGGGCAGTAAAAGCACCACATGGGTAAAATCCCTAAAAAGTGTTTGGCAGTTAAGGTACATAACAGCTTGGTCCTTAAGGGGTTAACAAAGCACCAACTGAGTGCTATAGTAACAACTTTTGCCCAAGCCTGAAAATACCGTAAATGAGTTGACCCTTACCTTGATTTTAGACATTGACAGCTAAACGAACGAGTTATTACACCTTAACATGACATTAGTTATATCGCTGCAAAACTACTTCTTCAAAGTATTCTGAAGAAGGGAAAAGGAGTTTCATGCTTCTTACAGCCACAAACCACAAAGTCATCTCCGCTTGACTGAGAAACCGTTCAGTCCTACAGAATAAGATGACACGTACATCCACTGAGGGAGGATTGTACTAAAACAGGTTTTCAAAAAAACGACTGATAGTGTAAATCACAATACAAGTATTATAAAAACGATAATTAAAGGGGGCAACATGGTCCTCGTCTTAGGAGATGTAGTCTCATTGCAGAAACTCTAAATACCCAATCATTCATAGGTGCCCTCAATACTCCAAATCTCATAATCTTACACCCCCATCATACTGAGATCTCAGGGATTCTTCTGGTCAGATGACTCCAGATTATGGAAGCTCTGCCCCGGTTCTGTAGAAGTAAATGCTCAGTTATCTAGATATTGCAGGGTCGGCAGTGGCTAGAGTCTAGGCTGAGCTGCGACCTCCGCAGGTCCTACACCATCCTGAGAGGCCGGCCAGGAGAACTATAAGATGTTTGCAATGCAAATTTTGGAGGAGGGAAGCAAAAAAAAAAAAATCAATCAAGCTTAATTTCAAGCTAAACAGTCTTCACCCCCCCCCCCCCCCCCCCGGAGTAAAGAAACGTGAGGTACCTTCATTTTCAGATGCAGGACACTCCACCTTCAGCACCAAGTCGAATGTTCTCTCAGGCTTCTCCCTGCAACAGAAGCAGAACATCAACTTGTCAGTAAGAGCTCCTACACAACCACAAGTGCTTCATGGCAAGTGGTCCACGAAGGACACATATTACTCAATGGCTTATATCTCTATCACACAGATACGGTAGTAACAGCAATGGAAGCCGGCTGTGCGGAGCCCGCACAGAATCGCAGCATCGATTTTCGCTCGTGGGCAGGAAATTGCGTATTGTCATAGCATGCTATGGGCTGGTGTGCTGCAGAATCAGGAGGCGGAATCCCACTCGCAATGCAAATCCGCCCATGTGCAGGAAGCCTCATAGGGAGGTTGCACATTTGCGTTGGGATCTCCAGTTGGAGGATACGCCACAGATCCGACTCAAAATACCAGAAGAAAAAGCGCTGCACAAACGCTTTTTCTTCCAGTTAGGAGCCAGGCAACTTCGTGGAAACTGAACAGACCCCATTATAGTCCCCAAACGAAGCAGGAAAGCCCCGATGCAGGTGTGAAAGCACCCTTAGACTACTTTTATTTGATGTCTATACTATGTATTATTATCTCAGTATTACAACTTTGTGGCTCAGAATGTGTGACAAAAGCCAAGGTAATCAAAGTACTGCCGCTCTGTACTCACATAACACGTGGTGCAGCACTTGTGGCGTGTGAACAACCCTTTAAAAGGGCTTACATTGAACTTAAAAGGGGTTGCCCAAAATCTATTCTTATGTTAACAATAGGAATCCCATGGCATTAAATAATAAATTAATACCTCTTCAAGCTCAGCAGCTCCGGCTCTCCCCCATGACAGGGTTTGCAGGCTGCAGCAGCCTGTATACGGGCTATCACAAGCTGCAGCCTGTCACAGAGCACAATGGGCTGTAGCAGCCTGTGATGTCCCAAACACAGGCTGCTGTAGCCTGTAGGGAGCGTAATCTGCCAACGGAGCCTGGAGGGGCGAGTCTTAGTTCATTTATTACTTAATGCCATGGGGGTCTTATTTTTAACAGAAAAATATATCTCCAACAACACTTTTAAATATTCATGACTCTACTTAATATAGGTCATTAATATGAAATCGGTGGGGTCCGACTTCTGACACCTTCACCAATTAGCTGTTTGAAGAGGCCGCTGCGCTCCAACAAGCTACATGGTCTCTTCCTTGGCTTGTGACTTGACATTCATTGGTCACAAGGCCTTTGTGCCATGAAACAGATTGAGTTGCTATACTAGGCACTGCTACAGAAAAAGGATGCTCCCTGGTATACAATGAAGAGGTCACAGCACTCTCACCAGTTCCGTGGCCTCCTCAAACAGCTGACCAGTGTGGGAAATGGGACTTGGACCCCTAATCAATATTGATAATGTTATGCTAGTTTCATATCTGCATTGGAACCTCCGGCCGGACGTTCCATCACAAATCTGGCTCCAAATACGGGAAAAGAAAGTGCTGCATGCAGCACTTCTTTTACGTCCAAAAGCTGGGCAGCCGAGCGGAAAGAGGACAGACCCCATTATAGTCAATGGGGTCCGTCCAGCACTGTTCGTTTCTGTCCAGAGACGAAACTGCAGGGATTCCCCTTTCTTGCTCCTCGAATGGCGCAAGAAACCAGAACCCTTGTGAAACTACCCTTAAGGCTCATGCACATGGGCGGATTTTTGCTGCAGAATCCATGGTGGACGTCCATAGCATGCAATGGGAAAAGTCACTTTTTATGCAGACAAGCAGAAACCAGTTGCAGTTCCAGCTCGCAGATGAAAAAATTCGCGGCATGATCTATTTTAAAGCTGACGACTTCCATTGAAGTCAACAGAAGCCGACCAATCCGCAGCCCTTCCGCAATCATCATTGCGGAAAGGCCACAGAATCCACATCGCTGCCTAGCGATGCGCAGAGAAAATCTGTACTGCCCATGTGCGCCGGTGGCCCATCCACAGTACAGAAAAAAAGGACAGGTAAACAGGGCCACCGGCAGGAGGCATGAGCAGATTCCCTGCACAGAATCTGTGCGTGCCCGTGTGCATGAGCCCTTATCCTAACCATAGATTGACAGCATTTAAGTCCTAAAAAGGCCCTTAAGGCCTCATGCTCACAGGCAGATTGGATTCCTCAGCGGTAGACCTGTGGAAACCATTTGTGGTGGATTGTGGATGTAATGCCTTTACCACACGGATGCACCGTGGATCATCCACACAGAAAAAAAATTCCGTAACCCCACCTCTTAGCCTTTTCCCCACCAATTGATTTTAACCTTCAAATCCGCAGTGCATCCGCAATTGTATTTACGGATCCACTGCGGATCGTCCGCACCCATTGACTTCTATTGAGCCCGTGCACAAGGAATCCAAACTGAAATCGAGCATACTGTGATTTGTTTTCTGCACCAAGCGGTCCGCAAATCAAATCCACATGCTTAAATTCAGTCATGGATGCCAATGCTTCCCTATGGGCACTTTGAACTGCGGATCTTTCGCGTGGGAGACCCTGTGCCAATTCTGCAAATCAAATCCGCCTGTGGACATGAGGCCTTAGAAGCACCCACAATGTGTAGTAGAAAGAAAATAGAGAATTGCGCTGACAACTTACATTGTAGCGTTAGGAAGTAGCGATGCGAAAACATACTGGGGTGATTTATAAACGTATTTCTGCCAGCCACGCCAAACGTCATAATTACAAACGACACAAATGAATGAAGATTTTGGCGCACTCTGCACTTGGGGAGAGACGGGCATCATTAATAAAGCCCCCCTATTATACGTACAATCTCATTGCATGGCATCTTCTCAACGTGGTACATAAGCGGGCACGGTCGAACTGCTGGTATTATTATGCAGCACACATGCAAAATTACCTGACAAATATTGATTTCAGCTCTTGCTTGCTCTGGCATTTAACTCCTACTGCTGGAGCTACTGGGAATACAAGCTTCCACAAATAGAGGCTCTGTGCTTCCCCAGCCGTCCTTTATAAGGGGCTGAGAACTTTTTTGTCTTCCACGCATCAAAAAACTTCTCAATTTAGAAACTGGCAGGGAAAAAGTCATCTGTTGCCAGTGAGAACACTTGGATGTTTACACAGGGAGGAAATCAGGCACTTGTATGTAACAAGGGCAGTGCACCATGGGAAGGTGATGGACATACACAAGAGCCAACCATACAGGGTTTATCCTATCATACCTTATCACCCAGATAGGCCATAAGCATCTGATTGTGGGGGTACAACCACTGAGACCACCAATGCTCCCAACAATGGGGGTCCTGAGTCTCCCATCTGAATGCAGTTGCTACACAAGTCCGCGCTACTGCTGCCATCAGCTCTATAGGATTGCAGAAAATGCTACAGGCTGTGTTGGGCTATCTCCAGTACTCCTATAGAGAGTCCCTGAAGGGGACTTGAAGATATGATTGTTTGATTGCTAGAATAGTACACTGCAATACTTCTGCAGTGCATTGTACAAAGCCTGTTAGACTCCACAGGAGGTGGGGCCTAATAGGCTGAGTTACAGGGCAGACATGGATGTCTTTGTCAAGACACCAGCTGCCAAGAAAACCCGCCATGTGCTCCCGGTCCTCAAATCTATTGTTCACAAGCACATTGTTCATGTGGTTGCTTACCCACGTGACCGTTGCAGCCAATAGATGCCCATGTGACAGGCTTATGGGATGTCACGTCAGCTGTCAGATACCCAGGCGGTCCGCCACCATGGTGAATTTATTTTTCAGAGTTCTAGGCACTGAGGACTCAAAACGATATAAAATAAATTGCTTAGAAAACCCCTTTAAGCGTGACTTTTTGCTCACTTTAATAGAAAAACATATAGGCCGAAAGTTACTAAGACTAGTGTTTTCAGCGTCGATTTTAGTATCATTTCCCCTGTGCACGAAGCACCCAATACATGAAGAGGCACACAAATATACGCCAGGTCCAACGGAGTCATTTGTGGCAGAATTTATGCTAGTTTCCGGCGTCAATCATACATAACTCTGGCCACCCCTCCCAACAAGCCCCGCCCACTTCTATCAAAGTGCCCAGGCCAATGCAAAAAGCTGAAAAGTCACAAATTATTGTGCAAATTATAGAAACTGAGGTAGCAGGTTTGCTACCCGTCCCCTTTAATGCGCTGTATACTTTTTCTCTTCTATATACCTGTACTGAAATCTAGTGAACTGCTCTCCTCAGTACAGGAAGTATGGACATACTAACGCATACTGTCCAAATGTATACCTAAAGGGTGCCTTATACACAGGGCCTGTATGGTTACTTGGAGCCGCACAGCCTGTACACACGGCTCACAAGCGCGGACACTCCGGGAATACCTCTGGGGTTCGAAGAAGAAAGACAAGATTATTTTTCTGTCGTATTGTGGCTCCATATATAACCCAGCCGTAGTACAGCCATGTGTAGGACCACGTAGGGCCATATTACACTGTGTATTGTTTATGTATGTAATACACAGTGAATACACGGAAGGTTATGGCTTTATTCACATATGCGTATTTACGCAGCCCATTGCAGTTGCGTTAAAGAAACCGCAGCATATCCTATTATAAATGTGTGATTGTGATAGAAGGGATTACAATATCAGAGCAAAAGGAGAATTTATTGCGGAAAACTGACCCCTTGAAGGTAAGCTGCAAGACCCTGTTGTACCGCCTCTAGCTTGGATACAAGATGTGATACGGATGGGCATGGAGGCTCTAGTACCCTGTTGTACTGCCTCTAGCTTGGCTACAAGATGTGATATGGGCGGGTATGGAGGCTCTAATACCCTGTTGTACTGCCTCTTGCTTGGATACAAGATGTGATACAGGTGGGCATGGAGGGTCTAGTATTCTGTCGGGCCGCCTCTAGCTTGGATACAAGATGTGATATGGACGGGCATGGAGGCTCTAGTACCCTGTTGTACTGCCTCTAGCTTGGATACAAGTTGTAAGACGGACGGGCATGGAGGCTCCAGTACCCTGTTGGACCGCCTCTAGCTTGGATAGAAGACACGATACGGGAGGGTATGGAGGCTCTAGTACCCTGTTGGGCTGCCTCTAGCTTGGATATAAGACGTGATACAGGAGGGCATGGAGGCTCTAGTACCCTGTTGGGCTGCCTCTAGCTTGGATATAAGATGTGATACAGACAGGCATGGAGGCTCTAATACACTGTTGTATCACCTCTACCTTGGATATACAAGATGTGATACGGGCGGGCATGGAGGCTCTAGTACCCTGTTGTACTGCCTCTAGCTTGGATATAAGACGTGATACAGGAGGGCATGGAGGCTCTAGTACCCTGTTGGGCTGCCTCTAGCTTGGATATAAGATGTGATACAGACAGGCATGGAGGCTCTAATACACTGTTGTATCACCTCTACCTTGGATATACAAGATGTGATACGGGCGGGCATGGAGGCTCTAGTACCCTGTTGCGCCACCTCTAGCTTGGATACTAGATGTGAACAAACTCTTAGGCTGTTTAAGTTGGCATCCCAGATGGTACCATACACATTATATTGGCAATAAATCCAGCGACCAGGCAGACCACAGAAGTGTGACAATGCTGTGGGGCAATTTCTGTGACCCCCTTGTGTGTGCTACCGAACATTATCCTGATGCCTCCTGAAAGCCCTGCCATGAGAGGAACATATGTGGCTGCAGAATGTCCTGAACATATCGCTGAGCTGTCATTGTCCCTCTTACCACTACTATAGGGACTGACTGTATGTGATGGCCCCCCAGACTATCACACCAGCAGGGGGCAGTGTGCCGCACCACAGCAAAGGCAAGATTGAGATGCTCACCACTAGGTCACCAGACATGACCACACCTATCCTCAGTCCCAAAGTAAATTTGGATTCGTCGCTGAAGATAACCCAAAGACCATAGTAAAATGTCAGCAGTTTTTTGTAAAGCTGCTACATGAGTGTGGAGTGTGAACATGGCCTGATTTACACTGCTGGGATTTAGAAACTTATAACATAATAGACAGTAGAAAGTCCCGGGTCAACAAGTACGGGGGGGGGGGGGGGGGGAGGAGGGGGGGTATAATTACCTTAGAAGGTAAACAGTAATTAGTGATATGGTGCTCCATATAGGACGGCACATGTAATTATAATACCTGGAGGTGTGATGCTAAATGACAGAGGAGCGAGATGCTCTTCTCCGACGAGCGAGCGGTCCGACTGACTCAGGCGTCTATTTATATCCTCCCACTTCATGCCGCAGCTATAATTAGAGTGAGCTAAAACACCATTTTACGACTTGATCTGTAATATAGCTCATCTACATTATCGACGCGCTCAAGTCTGACTAGAAACAAAAATCTGTCACACTATATTAACTTTTGACAGATGCATGTTTATTGGGCTAAGCAAGCAGACTGTAGCGAGAGTGAATCTGTCATGTACGGGTGACAGGCGGGCAGAATGAAGGAACCCTGGGAATGATCAAGCAGGTGTGCCAACCCTTCAGAGCCAAGTCTTGTCTCTGTCATCATACACTTAGCGCATGTTCACACGGGGCAGATTTGCTGTGGAATGTCTGCAGCGAACATTCTATAACACATCCGCAGCTGAAAGTCTGCAGCAAAACCCACACAGATTTTGGTGCCGAATTCATGCCCTCATTGAGAAGAGGTAGATTCTGCAAAAGTGTAAACGGCGATAAAACGGACACGTCAATTTCCGCATGGGTTTTCTGCAGATTTTTTTCGCAGTATTTGGATGAAATTCTGAAGAGGTCATCCACTTTGCGGCTACTATAAATGGCGCAGATTTTCCGTGCGGAGGGTCCACATAGGAAATCCATGGCGAATCCACTCTGTGTGAATATGGCTGCCACCCATGTATTGAATGTAGTAATAAAAGAGCATCCGGTCTGATAGAGAAGGCTCCGAGTCCGAACCACGAGGCGCAATACACTTGCAGCTTGCTACGGGGGTTACACATATTCTCTTATTTAGGTCGACTTCACACTGGCGAGATTCTCGTGCAGGAATATGAACCCCATTCTATGGGATGAGGTCATACACATAAGCAACGTGGTGCGATGCAGGAAACAAATCACAGCAGTCCTATCTTGGAGCGTGCTCTCACATCGCAGTACCCATAGCTTGCAATGTGGCCGGCGGCAGCAGCGCACCACGTGTCAGGTGCGCACAATCAGATGGAAGGTCTTCCATTAAAGTCATGCAAGGCTTTTTTCACATGAAAACGCATCGCATCCTCGGGGATTTCATATGGATGGCGAGGGCGATAGCGGGCAGGGATTCACAGTCAGATATCGCCCTCGCCCGTGTGAAGTTAGCCTTAGAGCCTAAACAGAGGAGTGTGTCTTTGCACGCGGGAAAATCCCGCCTGCAAAACAAGGAGAATAGAAGCCATTGATTTCAGGGGGCTTATCCTCACTGCTTTTTTTTTTTGCAGACATTACCGGCTCAGAAAATTTTGGGAAGTATGAAAAAAAAATCCATTTTCTCATCGTGAAAGCAAAAACAAGACATGAAGAGCAGCGCAGACAGTGGTGCACACAGGGGAAGTAGCACAAAGCCACAGAGCAAACTGAAACATTGTAGACGACAAGATAGTTACAAAACCTAACTTCAGAGGACACAAATATAAAACACAAGGAGGCCGACTTATTAATACGGTCTAAAGACGTAGAGGAGGCAGAACATCACAGGGGCGCCCGCAGCGCGCTGATATATACTAGAGACTTGCCTCCGCTCTTGACGGGCTCACTCCGCTCCAGAATACTGCACCAAATCGGTGATGCACGTCAGTGATACATTTGGTGCATCTCAGGATTCTGCTTAGCCACCTTTGAAAATTGTCCAAAAAGGGTCTAAAAGACGCAGAAAATCTGACGCTTTGCTTGTGCAATAGTTTTTTGGTGCAATTACAGCGCAATTCCCAAAGGAGTAAATCTGCTATGAGTTAAAGGCAAAACACTAAAAGACAAACAAACAAACACTGGAAAAAGCTGAAATGTAACAGAGAAACAAGGGTCCATGCTGTCTGGCAGATTATGTACACCGCTCCCGAGGACTGCGCGCTATTGGATATACGGGTTAGGCTAACTTCACACGGGTGATTGCGATATGGGCCGTGAATCCCGCCCCCATATATCTCTCCCCACCATGTGAACTCCCCAGGATTGCAAGGCATTTTCATGAGAACACAGCCTGGCATCACCTCAGGGATCCTCCGGCACGGCTGTCACAGCTGCGGCAGGGGATTGCGAAGTTTCTCCCATTGAAAACAATGGGGCTGCGATGCGAGATCATAGAACATGCCGTGATTTGCTTCCCGCATAGCATAGAATTGCGGTGCCATGCAGGAAAAAACTAAATCGCTCATGTGTATGACCCCATTAACCCCTTAGTGACAGAGCTGTTTTGTTTATTCCTTTTTGCATTTTTGCCTCCCCCCTTTTTTTAAAAAAAAAAAAATCATACCCCCTTTAGTTATCCATCGCCGCCGCTGCCTGAGGGCTTGTTTTTTGCAGAACGAGTTCTATTTTTCAATGGTGTTATTTAATGCACAATATAGTGTCCTGTAGTTTACGTTGGCTCCATTTTAGAATACACACGGCTTTTTGATTGCTTTTTATTGCATTTTTTCTTGGAGACAGGATGACCAAAAAAGGGCATTTCTGGAGTTCTTTCTGACAACGTTCATCATGCGGGGTAAATAATGCGTTACTTTGATAGATCGGACTTTCACGGACGCGGCGATACCCAATATGCATTTTTGTTTTACGATTTAGAATCTTTTATTCTAAATATGGCAAAAGAGGAGTGATTTAAACTTCTATTACTTTTTTTTCTGCAATTAGTAAAATTTTATTGATCTTATGTTTACTTTTCTTTAGTCCCCCTATGGGACCACAACTTGTGATGCTTTGATCGCTCCTGCAGTATGATGTAATGCCATAGAATTACATCATACTGCGATCTGACAGGCAGTCTATCAAGCCACCCCATGGGGATAACTTGATAGGCATTCTGCCATCACAGCCCTGGGGCCTTTCAGAAGGCCCCCGGGCTGCCATGACACCCAACACGGCTCCCTGTGATCTCTTTAGGATTAACAGCCTTGATGAGCCGCGCGGCTCATCGCAGCTGTTGCTACCAGGTGTCAACTGTAAGAAACAGCCAGCTCCCACAGTGTATGGAGGGAGATCGCCCCACGATCGCCCTTCATACATAACATGCATCTGCAAATGGACATACCTGGGTGTGGAGAAGTGTGGGGAACGCTTTTAGGGCTTCTTCACATGGGCGTGATTTTGTCCTGTTATGCAGCCGTGATATTCATGGCCGCATAACAAGACAAAAAAAATCATTTCAATGGCCTCATTTTCATTAGCAGTATTCTTGCCCGTTCATAATACGAGTGAGAAGATGTAGGACTTGCCCTATCCCTCCATAGTTAACACTACGTGCGAAAAGGATAAGGCAGGATCTAGCTTCCCGCTTTTTTTTTTTCCTTCAAAACTCAGGCAGAATAGGGTAGAGTTTGAAAAGTTTAGAAAAAAATAATTTTTAGCTCGTTCATGCGCAACTATGCTCTCATGTGTTTTTGCCCTTAGCCTGAGTATCAATGGTTAACATGGTTGTCCGGTTATCTGACAACTTCCCTTTAATAGAACTTCCAGTATTAAAATAAACAGAGCATTAGTTACCTCTGTGGGGGTACAGCACGACACTCCTGCTGTGGTCCCAGTGTTTGTTTTGACAGCGGTCGTTAGAGGAAGTCAGACGACCGCTACAGTGTCACGTTCGCAAACTACTGGCATCATGGCGCTCAGGATGTGAGCGCCGATGCCAGAACGAGAGGCAATGCTGTTGCCTCCAAGTGATTTCCTCTGACGGCTGCTGTCAAAACAAATGCCGGGACCACAGTGCTGGATCCTGGCAGCGGAAGAGAGGTAAGTAATACTCTGTTTAGCATTTTATTACTGAAGGTCCTGTTAAACGGAAGTTGTCACATAACGGGATAACCCCCTTAAGTACAGCAGAAGTTCAGTTCATGGTCTGGGGACGTTTTATGTGGCATGGTCTCGATTCATTGGTTGAACCATGAACACTGAAGTGTACCATGACATCCTAGACAATAGTGTGCTGCCGACAATGTGGTAATACTCTGGGAATGGCCGGCCACACTTCCAACAAGACAACTCTGTTGGTTTATGTTGGTTTGAGGACATGGATGTTCCATGACTGGACTGGCTGCACGGAGTCCTGACCTGAACCCTACTGAATATTTTTGGGACAAACTAGAACTCTGGGTCAAGAGTAATGAACAGCATCCATCTTCTTCAAGAGAACAAACTAGATGTTTGCTGGATGAATGAAGGGAAATACCCACTGAAGTGTGTCAGACATTAGTAGATACTATCTGCTGTCATTAGAGCCAAAGGAGCCCCACTAAGTATTAACGTATGTAAATAAATACTACTTTTGATTCTTGCTCAGGTGTCCAGTTACTGAGAGTGTATATTACAAACACGTACGGGGTGATTCAAAAAGAGCGGTGTAGAAGTAGAGTGGATTGAGGGCTCATGCGCACGGCTGGGTCGGAGTCCGCCTGCGAAATATTGCAGCAGAATCAGACCCGGTGCTCCCCAGAAACCCCATACTCACCTATCCGGATGCACAGGAAGTGTCTCTCAGCGCCGAAGCAGATTCTCGCGGTGCTTCCACTGTGCTCACAGCGGAAGTATCGCGGGACGGACGACTTCCATTGACTGCAATGGAAGTCGTCCGTGCGATTTTCCGCATAGAATAGAACATGCTGCGATTTTCCACTCTTTTACCACAGAATGTCTATGGACAAACATTGCTGTGGAATTTGCGGCGGGTGTCTGACCGCGAATTCCACAGTGATAATCCATCCGTGAGCATTAGCCCTTAAGGCCCATTTACACGGAGCGATGATTGCTCAAACAACAGTCTGAGTGACAGTTTTGAGCGATCATCTTTGCATAACCCTAAGTAGCTAATTAGCTACTTAAGAGTTATGCAGGCGGAGCTGGATACTGCCGCGATAGCTACGAGAACAATGCAGCTGTTTTGAATATGCAAACAGCTGCATTGTTCTTGGTGCTTTTGGCTGGTGTCCCGCTGAGAACTGCCAGCGGAATACCAGCTGAAAGAATGCTATCAGCACCGCCTACTGAGATATCAGCATGCAGTGCTGATAAGGCTCATCCCTAATTTCTAGTTGGCTAGAAATTAGTGATGAACGAACAGTGCACAATGGCCGCACGCTTAGACGCAACAATTATTGCTCAAAAGATGGCTTTTGCATGAATTATGAGCGATAATCGGTGTCTAAATGAGCCTTTACTCCTACCTGAAGAGACACACAACAGCCAGAATGCCAGCCAACATAGAAGAACTCTTGAAGATTTTAATGCACCTTACAGATGTTTGATGTGGGCGCAGTTGGCGACACCAGATGACCTAAAACAACACATCTCCACTGCAGTAGACTCCTAGAATGGTAGCGTTGGAAGGGATCTCCATGGTCACCTGGTCCAACCCCCTGCTCAGTGCAGGATTCACTAAATCATCCCAGAGCATCTTCTTCCCAAAGACCTCCTAGCTCATGTCCGGCTGGCCACCACCGACCTCCTCCAGCTTGAGGATGACAGTCTGCCTCATACACGGCCCCAGCGAAGGGGGGCTGTGTACGGGCTTCCTGCCTGCCTCTTGCTGAGGGGCTTGTGGACCAGCTGGGCTGGAGTCCCGATTGGGTGAAGGGTCTGTCCAGGCTTCTTCCATCTTCTCGGCTCGATTCTGTTGCGTCATACTCTTGCAGTGAGGTCCAAGCAGCTCTCGATGATTCCTCCGGCTTCGTGGATGGGGTTCCTCAGGAGGGTTGACCCTATTTGCAGTGGTCCTTACAGAGTCTTCAGTCTTGTCCCAGGTGGGGGAGCAGAGACCTGAGGCTGGACCCCTAACCAGTGGTACACGAGGCAAGCAGGCAATAGGTCAGATGATAAAGCATCTACAGCCCTTTTCAAGCCAAGGGCTCTACATCCAATGGTCACTGCTGTTTCACAGTAGTGTTTAAAGAACAATGCGGAGCCAAGGTAGCCCAGGGAAGGTCCTAAACCAGGCTGCGGAGAACCACCTCCGTGATAGCTATATCTCCCGTCAGTGGATAGGCTGGGACATATCTGGGCAGTCCTGGACTACGGGCTTGACATCTCTTGTATCACCAGTGGTGACATCACATCGAACATCTGTAAGGTGCAATACAAACTGCTAGAGTTCTTCTATCTTCTCATGGCGTTCTGGTTGTTGTGTGACAGTCCCGTAGGAATACTTCTGCGCCATTCTTTTTACATCACCCTGTATATTATATATACTATTTTTCGTGCTGGTTTATACTGCGGCGTACAAGGATAACGGACGCAGAGTCGTATCGGAAAACTTGGATCTCCTTCCCTGCATGTAGTGGGGCAGGCCCACAGCTTCTCCCATGCTGGCATACGTCCGTAGAGAAATGGGCTCGACAAGCAGGAGAGAAGCCGCCATCTGCGCCAGCGGAGTATAGGGATGTAGATGTGCAACCCAATCCCCCGACCCAGCCTGAGCGGGCAACGCTCTGCCAGTGGGCATAGGGAAAAGTGATGGATAGAACTAGTGCTGATAGATAGATAGATAGATAGATAGATAGATAGATAGATAGATAGATAGATAGATAGATAGATAGATAGATAGATAGATAGAACTAGTGCTGCCAGACAGCCATTACATAGATAGAACGAGCGCTGCCAGTGCTGCCGGGCAGCAGGTCTTGCACCTGGCACTACATTGGCTCCTGCGGGCTCACCTGGTCCTGGAGTCCATACTACTCAGCTCATCTCAGTGACAGCCCGCGGCTGTGTGACATGTCTGTCCTCCGGCCCCGCAGCTGGCAGTGTGTCGGGGCTCCCCGCGGTGTGGCGCCCCCTCTGTCCCCTCCGCTGTCTCGGTGACCACAGCTGTCCTGTCTGTGTGACCAGGAAGTTACTGAGGAGCCTCCGCTGACGTCACGGCGGGGGGAGGGGAGCAGATAGGAGATAACAGCCGGCACATGGCGGCCGCCGGTCTCAACACTGTATGCACTGCGTTGTACTGGGTGTGTGACCGGGGCGCCTGGCGGGACACTGCTACTACTAGCGGTTCTACAGGGACTCTGACAGATGCCGTGTCAGCAGGACAGCCTCTTATGAGGACTTGTTACTGCAAGACACGTTGTGTGTTTTAGTTCTACAATTGAATATACCACATAATGTACAGAATATACTATGTAATATATAGAATATGCCATATAATGTACAGAATATACTATGTAATATATAGAATATACCATATAATGTACAGAATATACTATGTAATATATAGAATATGCCATATAATGTATAAAATATGCCATATAATATACAGAATATACTATGTAATATATAGACTATGCCATATAATCTACATAATATAATAGAATATGCCATATAATGTATAGCTAATACTATGTAATATATAGAATATGCCATATAATGTACAGAATATAATAGAATATGCCATATAATGTACAGAATATACTATGTAATATATAGAATATACCATATAATGTATAAAATATACCATATAATGTACGGAATATACTATGTAATATATAAAATATACCATATACTATGTAATATATAGAATATGCCATATAATGTACAGAATATAATATATAGAATATGCCATATAATGTCCAGAATATACTATGCAATATATAGAATATACTATGTAATACAGAGAATATACCATATAATGTATCGCATATATGTAGCATATGCCATATAATGTACAGAATATACTATATAATATATAGAATATGCCATATAATGTACGAAATATACTATGTAATATGTATAATATGCTATATGATGTACAGAATATACTATGTAATATATAGAATATGCCATATAATGTATAGAATATGCTATGTAATATGTAGAATATGCCATATAATGTACAGAATATACTATGTAATACATAGAATATACCATATAATGTATAGCATATAATATGTAGCATATGCCATATAATGTACAGAATATACTATATAATATATAGAATATGCCATATAATGTATAGAATACACTATGTAATATGTAGAATATGCCATATAATGTATAGAATACACTATGTAATATGTAGAATATGCTATATGATGTACAGAATATACTATGTAATATATAGAATATGCCATATAATGTACAGAATATACTATGTAATATGTAGAATATGCCATATAATGTACAGACTATTCCATATAATGTATAGACTATTCCATATAATGTATAGAATATGCCATATAATATATAAAATATGCCATATAATGTACAGAATATACTATGTAATATATAGAATATTCCATATAATGTATAGAATATTCCATATAATGTATACAATATACTATGTAATATATAGAATATGCCATATAATCTATAGAATATACTATGTAATATATAGAATATGCCATATAATCTATAGAATATACTATGTAATATATAGAATATGCCATATAATGTACAGAATACTAGCTTGTTACCTACGATTTTATCCGTGTGGAATTTGTATCTCTAGCTCTGAGACAATGTGACGGTCAGCATCTAGGGTTCGGTGGACGTGAGACTGCTCCAATATATCTCTAGCTCTGAGAGACATGTGACAGTCAGCATCTAGCGTTCGGTGGACCTGAGATTGCTCCGAAGTATCTCTAGCTCTGAGAGACACGTGACGGACAGCATCTAGGGTTCAGCGGACCTGAGATTGCTCCAATGTATCTCTATCTGAGAGACGTGTGACGGTCAGCATCTAGGGTTCAGTGGACCTGAGACTGCTCCAATGTAACTCTAGCTCTGAGAGACACGTGACGGTCAGCATCTAGGGTTCAGCGGACCTGAGATTGCTCCAATGTATCTCTATCTGAGAGACGTGTGACGGTCAGCATCTAGGGTTCGGCGGGCCTGAGCCTGCTCCAATGTATCTCTAGCTCTGAGAGATGCGTGATGGTCAGCCTCTAGGGTTCAGCGGACCTGAGACTGCTCCAATGTATCTCTAGCTCTGAGAGACACGTGACGGTCAGCATCTAGGGTTCAGCGAACCTGAGACTGCTCCAATGTATCTAGCTCTGAGAGACACGTGAGGGTGAGCATCTAGGGTTCAGCGGACCTGAGACTGCTCCAATGTATCTCTAGCTCTGAGAGACACGTGACGGTCAGCATCTAGGGTTCAGCGGACCTGAGACTGCTCCAATGTATCTCTAGCTCTGAGAGACACGTGACGGTGAGCAGCTAGGGTTCAGCGGACCTGAGACTGCTCCAATATATTTCTAGCTCTGAGAGACATGTGACAGTCAGCATCTAGGGTTCGGTGGACCTGACATTGCTCCAATGTATCTCTATCTGAGAGACGTGTGACGGTCAGCATCTAGGGTTCGGTGGACCGGAGACTGCTCCAATGTATCTCTAGCTCTGCGAGACGTGTGACGCGCATAATCTAAAGTCCAACGGGCCTGAGACTGCTCCAATGTATCCCTACTCTGAGAGACACGTGACGGTCAGCATCTAGGATTCGGTGGACCTGAGACTGCTCCAATGTATCTCTAGCTCTGAGAGATGCATGGTGGTCAGTAGCTAGGCTTCAGCGGACCTGAGACTGCTCCAATGTATCCCTAGCTCTGAGAGACACGTGACGGTCAGCATCTAGGGTTCAGCGGACCTGACATTGCTCCAATGGCTCTGTAGCTATAAGGCCCCTCTCACAATGCCTTCCCCCCCCCCTTCAGCGCTGCACTAAACGCTGTCATATGCTCTCCTTGGTTTTAATGGAGCCTCTCAGACATGCGCTCAATTATGGCGCTTTCCAGCGCCGCAATTTTCAAGCGCTGTATGTTATATTTTGTGCATTTAGCGCGCCTCATCAATGATGGGGTATGCTAAATCCACTTCCGGAGACAGGAGCACTACCTCCGAAAGTAAAAGCGCGCCTAAGTGCCGCAATTAAAGTGGTGGCACTCCACCATACTAATGTGTGAGAGAGTCCTTAGAAATGTGTGACAGTCATAATCCAAAGTCTGACGGACCTGAGACTGCTGCGGAGTCTCTACTGCTCTAAGAGCATCTTGTCTTTCAGCTTGTTGAGGCCTTCTTCCCTCAGCGCGGTCATCAAGATCTGACTTGTGCGGCATATTAAAATAAAGACTAAAAAATGGATCAGAAATAAGATTATCAAAAGGAAACCATTTCTTACTCTGCTGAGGTAAAATAAAAGCTGCGCTGTGATTGGTTGCTATTTGTTCTATTGCTGAGGTAAAATAAAAGCTGCACTGTCATTGGTTGTTATTTGTTCTACTGCTGAGGTAAAATGAAAGCAGTGCCCTGATTGGTTGCTACGGGTAATTATAATCCATGTTAATATGTCTTTTGTTCAAGTTTTAACCATTTCCAATCCAATTTGTATCCTGGTTTTCCGAGGGGGCTTACTCTTTTTCTGCCGTTATACAACGGCGCTATATGCTGGCTGAATCCAATTTGTATCCTGGTTTTCCGAGGGGGCTTACTCTTTTTCTGCCGTTATACAACGGCGCAATATGCTGGCTGAAGCCAGTACTGCATGAGGTGACACGTTGGATAGGCTCCGACAGCAGAGAGGCTGGCAATAAACAGTAAGAGAACCCCGACAGACATCTTCCAACATCGAAGCTGTACAGCCTTAAATCATAATGTCTTCAGAGGTCAGACATTGGATTGAAAAGGGTTAATTCTGGGCAACACCGAGTATCCCTGCTATCTTAATAATCGCATACGTGCGGCAACGACATCTGCCCGTTTGTGTAGGCATAGCTAAGGATGTGCCCTCCCTCAGCCTCATTGCACGGAGCGGAGGTGCGCCTGTGCATCACCAAATACATCTGTCTTGTCGCGCTCATTAGAGAACTCTATACATTTTTCGGACAACACATAGGCCATGTCCTTCCTTAGGATGACAGCTATCTCCCTGCCAAATCTCAAAAAAATCGCTTTAGCGGTTTAGCCGTAAAAAGGTAACAAACAGACAGACAGAGGTACTTTCGTGTTTATAATATTACTATGGATACTACCGTGTTTCCCCCGAAAATAAGACAGTGTCTTATATTAATTTTTGTTCAAAAAGGTTTAACTTTTTTACATATATAGCTGCCTGGACACTATTTAAATTGACTTTTTTAATTAACTGTTAGCAGGGCTTAATTTTGGAGTATGGCTTATATTTCAAGCATCCTCAAAAAGCCTGAAACCTCATTTTGCATCGTCAAAAATTCTGGAAATATCATGCTATGTCTTATTTTCATGGAACAGGGTATATGATAAAATATAGCATATACTATATAATGCATAGAATATCTTTACAACACGTGAAGTGGGTCTGAATGGGAAAAAAAACACAATTGCGCTATAGTTTTTTTTACAGTTTTGTATTTACGGTGCGCCAGAAAATGGAACATGATGCGCTTTTTTTTTACATGACCAAAATGCACACACAAAAAACACATGTGAAATCAATGAGCGCTATTCACTGCGTATTCTGCACGCTAACTTTGCACACGTAATACGCAGTGCAAATGCGTTCATGTGAATAAGCCCTAAAAGTACATCAGATTTTCACAAGTTCTAAAAGTAGATAGAGAACTAAATCAAACAAATGAGTCAAAAATATTAGACACTGTCATTTATTTACTGAAGAAAATCATCCACTATTACAAAAGTATGTGAACCTTTAGGATAAGCAGATAATTTGAAGGAGAAGTTAGAGTCAGGTGTCTTTAATCAATGGTAGGACAATCGTGTGAGTGGGCGACCAAGAAGGGATCTATCCAAATCTGAGCTTCAAAAATATTTGCGTAGGTACATTGTGGCATAAACAAAGGAGATTTCTGAGAACCTCAGAAGAAGAGTCATTGATGCTCATCAAGTTGGAAAAGGTTACAAAAACCATCTCTAAAGAGTTTGGACACCACGAATCTGCAGTAAGATTGTGTGCAAATGAAGAAAATTCAAGACCATTCCCAAAGAGTGGTTGACCAACAAATATCACGCCAAGAGCAAGAGGTATAATAAATAGTCCACAAGGTCATAAAGGAACTCACTGTAACTTCTAAGCAACTAAAGGTCTTTCTCACATTAGCTAATGTACATGAGTCTACCATCAGGAGGACACTGAACAATAATGGTGTGTATGGCAGGATTGCAATGAGAAAACCACTGCTCTCCAATAAGAACATTGCTGCCTAGCTGCAGTTTGCTAAAGTTCACCTGGACAAGCCAGGAGGCTATTAAAACAATGTTTTGTGGGCAGACGAGACCAAAGTAGACTTCAATGAGAATCGTTATTGTTGGAGAAAGGAAAAACATTGCATTATAGCATAAAAACCTCACACCATCTTTGAAACTCAGTGGTGGTAGTCTCATGGTTTGGGCCTGTTTTGCTCTATCTGGGTCAGGATAGCTTGCCATCATTGATGGAACAAGGAATTTTGAATTATACCAGCAAATTCTGAAGGAAAATGTCAGAACATCTGCCCGTGAGCTGAATCTCAAGAGAACGTGGGTCATATAACAAGACAACGACCTAAAGCACACAAGTCGTTCTACCAAAGTCGTTCAAGAAGAATCAAAGAATGGTAGAGTTGGAAGGGACCTCCAGGGTCATCTGGTCCAACCCCCTGCTCACTGCAGGATTTACTAAATCATCCCAAGCAGATATTTGTCCAGCCTTTGTTTGAACACTTCCATTGAAGGAGAACTCACCACCTCCCAAGTTAAGAATAAAGTTAACATTTTGGAATGGCCAAGTTAAAGTCCATACCATAATCCTGTAGAAATGTGCAAAGACCTGAAGCGAGCAGTTTGTGGGAGGAAACCCACCAACTTAAAGTTTTTGTATTGAGAAATGGACTAAAATTCCTCCAACCCGGTGTGCAGGACTAATCAACAATAACTGGAAATGCTTAGATGTATTTTTTACTGCACAAGAGGGTCATACCAGATACTGAAAGCAAATACTTCTGCCCCTCACTGACAGATATTGGATCATTTTCCAATAAATTACCAAGTCTAATATTTTTGACTCATTTGTTTGATTTGGTTTTCTTTAGCTAAACACAGGATAGTGCAAACCACCGTGTTCCACATAGCCATGTATGGATGTGAAAGCTGGACTGTGAAAAAAGCTGACAGGAGGATTGATACGTTGGAGCTATGCTGCTGGCAAAAGCTGTTGCGTATACCCTGGACAGCAAGAGTAACAAACAGAGAAGTCCTTAATCATATAAGACCTGATATTATCACTGGAGGGGAATATGAGCAGTCCCAGGCTCACAGAGGATGAGGTAACCAGGCTCAAACTTACTGGAGGGGAAGATGACCAGTCGCAGGCTCACTGTAGGACAAGATGACCGGGCTCAGGCTCACTGTAGGACAAGATAACCGGGCTCAGGCTCACTGTAGGACAAGATGACCAAGATCAGGCTCACTGTAGGACAAGATGGCCTGGCTCAGGCTTACAGAGGACAAGATGGCCTGGCTCAGCCTCATGGATTTTGGCCATGTAGTGCGAGCAGAGTTGCTAGAAAAATTTATAATGCTTGGTATCAGAACTGGTGACTCTCGGGGCCTCTGTGCCTGCACTACCGGTTCTACCATTCGGGTTGCAGGAGTGCGGCGCAGGGGAGTCCCGGTTCTAGTCATCTCCCCTGGCCGCTGTAAATCTGGTCGCCACCAGGTTGCTAGGGACGCAGCGGGTGCTGCCCCGCGCTGCGTCCCCATTTCCATGACTACTGGGCATGCTTCCTTGGCTTTCTGCTTTCTGGACTTGACTTAGTTTTTTCCTGACCCCTTTGTACCATGTATCCTCCTAGTGCCGACCCGGATAGTCTGACCATTCTACTGTTTGTTGGTCTCCAGTGTCTGTTTGTCTTTCCCGTGTCCCGTTTCCCTAGTGAGTGTAGGGATCGCCGCTCAGTTGTCGCCCTGGGGCAAGCCCAGGGGGGCAAGTAGGCAGGGACAGGGGTTGCGGGTTATCTCAAGGACTTCCATTATCCCAGACCCTGTCCTGACACTTGGACAGATCAGTGGCAAAAGAAGACCTGGCCGCCAAAGAACATGATGGATGATACTGTCAGCTAATACTGGCATGGATATTAAACAACTGAAAGAAGTAGTGCAAAACTAAAAAACATGAAAACTGGTAAAACTTATTGACTCGAGTATAAGTGTAACTATACTTGAGTATATGCTAGGTAAAAAAAAACAACAACAAATACTCACCTCCCAGCCAGCGTCTGTGTCCCCGGCACGATGGTTTCCCTGGCGGTTGGGCAAGCTGGTTGAGACTTCTCCCCGATGTCAGCAAGTAAGCGCACTGATTGGGTCGAGCACCAGCCAATCCCAGCCAGCGCTCGATAAACCAATCACAGCCATTCAGTGATGTTATTCACTGGCTGTGAATGATCGAGCGCCGGCTGTGATTGGCTGGCGCTCGATTCAATTACAGCGCTTACTTACACAGCGCTGACTGTGGGGGAATTCAAAGCTGAGTAGGGAGATGACAGCGGGGAGAATTCTCAAGTAGCTTGTCGCACCGCTGGGGAGACCATCATGCCAGGGACACAGACGCTGGCTGGGAGGTAAGTATTGCGGGGGGGGTGTTTTTTTTTTGTTTTTTTTTTACCTCACTCCAGTATAAGCCAAAGGGGGCTTTTTCAGCATTAAAAATATGTGTTGAAAAACTCGGCTTATACTGGAGTATATACGGTACTCTCTCTTAAAGCGACCCTCTGGTCCTGGACAAACAAAGATGGCTGCACCAGCTTCTCCAACTACCTGATATATACTGTGTATTAGTTTGCATCATTAACATAAGACAATTACACCTGCTTGGATTAACCAGTGCTGTCCACATGAGCAGTGCCAGCTGGTCAGAGCAGTATGTTATGTCTTAGACTACCAACACACAAGTACACAGTATTCATTAGGTAGTGGGTAAAGCCGTGCGGCCATCGTTTTTTCTCCAGCCTGGGAGGATCATTTCAATCATCACATTTTAGTCATTGGCAATTCTGGAAATACAAAATACTTCCTGTATATATAAGATGCGTAAAGTAAATGATGACATAAACAGTTGTGTTAGTGGGAGAATTCGCCGTCCGGCACACCCTTATTATTCCTAGCACAATCCTTCCGGGCTGAAGCCACGTTCTGGTTTTCAGATGTTTCTTTGCACCAACGAGATTTTCAGGATCCTAACATGCCTCCTGTTTAGCCATAGTCATTGTCGGATCTGTAAACTGCTAATGTTTCCTTCATATATTTGCTCTTTTTCTGTTCAGTCTTGTTTGCTGTTTCTTTGCCTCCAGGACAAGCTTTATCAAGCCTTTTACAAGGGATTAAAGATGTCTGATAATAGTGGTAATTATAAAATCAGGCCTTATGTACGTGGCTGTATTCACCACGTGCTTCCAATTTTATAAAGAGGAACATAGGAATCTGTGGGGGGAAAAACATGCCCGTCTGTAACACATGCTGTATTGTAGATGCATTTTCCACTAAATGCAATACCCCCACAGTATTACAGACGAGTGCTGAAATGGGGTTTGTACATTTTAGTAGTAAAACCTGAAATCCGGCGGTGATGTTATACCTGCTGTATAGTCCTCAGAACTGCTGGTGGCCGAGACGTTGTGGCTATCAGTAATATAAGACAACGCAGTGTAAGGTGAAATTCTCGTGAGCGTAATATTGGTGCTCATGAGCGTAATATTGGTGCTCATGCGCGTAATATTGGTGCTCATGAGTGTAATATTGGTGCATTTGAGTGCCTATATTCCGGCTGGAAATCCTGACCCAACCAGGGGTCTAATGGTCTAACGAAGAAAGGTATCACACAGCACTTTAAGAAAAAACATCTAGTTTTCAGTGACCTTTTTCCTACGGTTCTTTGCCGAATTGTTTTAGGCAGAAAACCGCTGCGTCTATATGTTAGCTGTGAGTCAACAGGGAAATATGAAGCTCACTACAAACAATGCATCTCTTGGTAGTTTTTGTTCATTTTTTGTGCATTTTTTTTATCCAGCCGGGTGTAGGTTTGGCAGGTTTTCAGGCATTTCTCCACATGCTTCTCTATAGGACAAAATACCTAAAGAAAACAAAAGCAAAATAGCTTTAATAAAATGGCACTAAAAATATCTTATATACATTTGCATGAAAGCCATGACATTTTTATACTCAGCCTTCCATCCTTCCGAGGTCGGTAAAATGAGTACCCAGCTTGGTGGGGAGTAATAAACAAATTACCTGAAAGCGCTGCGGAATAAGTTACCGCTATACAAATAACAAGTCCCCTCCCCACTTTCATATCTGTGAACCATAGTTGATCCAGTGGAAGGAAAAGTTCCAAGATTTGTACTCCTTCCTTACCAGACATAGGCAACCTGGATGTTTATAGTCTATGGGCAGTCAAGAATTGCTTTAAAAAAAAACAACTTTTTTAAATAATTCCATTTAATTAGAAAATAACTTATTTAGAAATTGATGGCAGCAACACATCTCAAACAATGGACCAGGGCCATGTCTACCAATTACCCCAAAATGGGGTAAATTGTCTCTAGCCTCATTGTAGGGATGGGGGGTGAAAACAGGCTGAACTGGGGGCACATTTGTCTTTTTTAAGCCTAGCGAAAAAAGTTTGGTACCTTGAGAAAAGTGTGATTGTTCTCAGTAAGAGAAACCGAGTAATCTTGTAGATGTGATACCTTTTAATGGATCTTAATCTTCCTGCTGTGTGTTGGGGATTTGTATCCTGTCTTGCTGTGTTCTATTTTTTTTTACATTTTACACAACGTCCCAACTTTTATGAAATTGGGGTTGTAATATCATCACAGGTCGGGGAAGAGGCTGAAGCACTAACCCAAGCTCCACAGTTTCTTCAAAAAGCTGATCCGTGGGAGCTAGAAGTAGGATTCCCACTAATCTCAGGATAGGCCATTGATATTTAAAACCTGGAATACCCCTTTAAAGAGGTTGCACCAAGGTGGCATCCCCTGTTCACACGCTTTAATAGGGCATATAAATGTCATAGAATGGGGTTCCCCACTTAGGACCACACTCTATATCCAAGAACAAATCCGCTCAGTAAACATAGCTTCCATTTCAATGGACCTTGGGCTGTCCTGCAATATGACATTTTACCTGCAGGGGAGCTGTCAGGCTAGCTGTGGCTTACCCTGGTAAAATCAGCTGTTTTCTAAAGGTACTGAAAGTGGAACTAAAGCCGGTCTCACATCTATGTCGGAACCTCCAGATGTAGGTAGCATGACAGATCCAGCCCAAAATACCAGAAGAAGTCTGCATGCAGCAGTTTTTCTTCCATCAAAAAGTGGGTGGACCCCATAATAGTCAATGGCGTCCATCCGCCACTGTTCGGTTCCACCCAGAGATGGAACCGTTTGGCCACAGGATTTATCCTTTGCCACTTTTCAAATGAGGCAGGAAAGCAGCATCCCCAATGTAGATTTGAAACCACCCTCAAGCCGCCTGCACACGAATCGATTTGCATTGCGGAATCCGCGGCGGCCGTCCGCACTGCGGATCCGTAGCAGATACCATTCGTATCATGCTGTGAAAAAGTGCTTCTTCCTGCACATGTGCGGAAAGCAATTGTGCTTTCCGCTCGTGGAGGAAAAATCGCAGCATGTTCTATTTTAGTGCGGATTCCGCACGGACAGCTTCAATTAAAGTCAATGAAACCGTCCAACCAGCGGCCCTTCCGCAATTGACTTCCGAAGGCATGGGAAAAATAAACATTTGAAAAAAAATCTGTACTGCACGTGTTCAGCGTCTCGCTGTCCGGACCATCCGCAGTACAGATAATGAAGAAATAAGACAGGTACGCGGGGGCGCTGGCTGGGGCCACAGCAGGCGGCCTTAATCATCTTGACACAACCCATTTAATATTTAGCAACACAGGATGCATAATGGGTCATATTTGCTATTCAGGACGGTAGGAAAGCTGATTTGACTACAGTTGTGAGAGCTGTGATAACATGTTAGCAGCTTGAGAGAAGAGGATAAGAAAGGGGCCGACAGAAACTGTTTTTTACACTTTCTTTAAGTGCCTTGACTTCGAAATTGTTGGTAGAATTTCCATTAGTTTCTGAGCTATATATTGTGCTTTGTTATAGCGGCTCTGTCCTTTGCACAGTTTACATAAAACATGTTTTAAAGGAAGGTCTGCACACCTCTCTAAATACACAAAAGATGGTAAACAATGTGTCTGTACACTGAGAATCTGTAACGTTCCGCTTCCACACGGAACAGAAAATAATGCCGTTTATGCACTGTGTGTTGTCTCGCTCCTCACCTTCTGAGCAGATCCTTCTTTCTTTTACTGTGAGCCATCGGTTTCATTTCACAATCTGTCAAAATAAATTCCATGCTACATTTTTTACCATATGCATTAACTCATTTCATACATAGATTGTAAGCTCTTGTGAGCAAGGCCCTCACTCCTGTCGTTTAGTTATTAGTTTTACCCTATATAATGTCTGATTTTGTATGTACACAAACCCTCTGATTTGTAAAGTGTGTTGAATATGTTGTCGCTAAATAAATAAAGATTATTATTTTTCTTTTTAAATGAATTAGAAATACAAAGAGCGCCCCCTACATAACAGAAAATACCCATGTACAGGAATCTCAGTCTCACGTAGAAACGGAAGGTTTTAGTTGTTTTACTTGCTGGAATTTCCTAGTGAGACATCAGATGAACCATTCTAGAGCAGCTCTCTCTTCCTTTATCACAGCAAGAAATCACAGCAGAATGTTAGAGCTATAGCCGCAATCGCAACAGGTCTGGCTTCTGAGTTTGCCATTGGACATTGCCATCATATTTGAGTTTTTCATTGGTTTTCAATTGGGCTTCTGTTACAGCTAAAAGTGTCCATTAGTCTCTGACAAATTTCTGGACCTGGTTTTATCAACAGGAGAAGTCAAACAAAGACTACAACAGGATCCTTATAGATACATTTTTTGTACAATGCTAGTCTATGGCAACTGGATAGTATAGGAAAATAGATAAGGCACACTGTTGCTCCATTCTGTTTGGCGGCTGCCCTTTTTCTTTATATGATGAGGCCTCTTTTACTCCTTTGTTTAATATTTCCATTGTTCAGCTGCATCATAGGAGCCGAACAATGAAAATAACGAAAGTGGCGGATTGGTATTCTCACAAGGACTGTCACAATGACGGTCTGCCTGCTGCTCTGCTTTATTATCACAATTGACTCAGCTTGAAAAGGGGCCTCCTCCAATAATAACACATTACAGAATTGTAAGGGATGTGTTCCATAGTTTCGAAAATTAGTGGTAGTACAAGCCCACAGCTACCACCAATATAATGTATGAGACATATTAGAAGTTTGCTTTTGGGTGGATTTCCACAAGTTTTCAAACACAAAGCAGCATTCATGGTTCCATTAATAACTGCATGTTTTTCAGGTCACTTATAAGCTGTACCCACAGCACATTGGCACTGGTAGTTTTCTCCATTCATTAACTGAGGCTGTATTCACCCAATGTGAGGAGGACAGAACTCACACATGAGAAGAGCTCATTAATTGTAGTGGGTTCATTCACATGAGTGATTTTTCACTAACAGTCCCAAGTTTGAAAAATCTCTGCATGTCCTATTTTTTTGGTGATTCTTGTTCAAGAATGACCCATTATATTCTATGGCAGCGGAAAAAAAGCCTCCCACTCTATCGCCTTGCAAAAATGTTGCCTTATTGCGTGCATTTTTGCACTTACGCTTGTGTGAGGCTGCCCTCCGAAGACATTCTTGATGGTACGGCAGGTATTCAGCTCCAAGGGAATGTTCACACGTAGTATAAATGTTGCAGGTTTTCCGCAGCAGAAACTTTCGCAGCACAATCCGCATCATTTCCGCAAAAGAAACGGAGTCGAAATCCACACCATCGGCTTATTTCAGCAGCCACAGCGCTCCCACTCACCTCACAAGTTTTTTCATTGTCAGTGCACCCCATTACCCTGCTGCCTCTAGTGAGTTCAGCGCTGCTAGTCAGGTGATGCCACCACTTCCGTATCGTTAGAGGCCACCGGGTGAATACGCAACTAATTTCGAGTCAAAATGCACACCAATGCCGTGAAATTTGCATCATTTCTGCTATGTGTGAACACACCCAAAGGCAGTAGCATGTTACATTTTCTATTGTGATGTGAAAGAATGGGATCAGTCGCTTGGCATTACAGGACTCTCCATGGAGGTGCACAGAGGGGGCGATAGACTTGCATTGGAGTAATCAAACGTGTGCTTTTCATGCGCATATTTTACAGACGTTAAAACGATAGAGCATGTCGGCCTTACATACTATGTTACTATGTCCTATTTTGGCCCATATTGCAAACTAAAATCATCCATGTAAGTCTATGGGAGCCTGAACAATACACAGTGAATAAGCATGATGCTGTACCTATGTACTCACTGCCTACTTACCCAGGAAGGGAGGAGAAATCCCCTGCACCTTCCTGCGTATGTTCATATGCAAAAGAAAAGCTGAATACGCAGGGATATCGCACATTTTATTCACGTAAATATCCAGCTTTTATACGCGACCGAACACACTAAATCCGTGAGAGCGAGCCCCAAGGCATATTTAATGAGCTGATCTCCTTACAGTGCAGTATACAACAAGAAAGTTTTGTTTTTGAAGATTACATTGAGGTCTGTAGTACTTGGGCTGCTTTCACATGGCTGAGAAAATCGCACAAGATTTACGTGTTGCGAGACGCACAAATCTCGCATGAATATGAACCCAATTCTTTGGAATGGAGTCATATACATGAACGCTTTTTTTTCCCACTGCACCGCTTCATGACAATAATCACGACATGTTCTAGTTTTTTGCAACAGCTACAGAGGCAAAAGGGCATCCTCGTCATCAGAAGACGTGTCTCCGACCTCAGCTACAGTCTGACAAAGCCAGAAAGTACCCAAACCGGTGGATAGCGTCTCGGCGCACATGCTGAATATTTCTAGGTGAATACAATGGGGTTGGGTCAATGATGACTGCATGCCATGTTGCTTGCGGAATTTTCTTAGTGCGCAAATGTGCAGCTATTGTGACAAAAAAAAAAAAAATATATATACATGCCATTATGCGTGTTAAAAAAAACCTTGTTCACTGTGCAAATACGTTTGTGCTTATGCCCGTGTGCAGAAGGTATTACAGGGAGAAGTTGTAATTATCTATACTCTGCATCGTACTGCTGCTCTGTCCCATAATTAGTCTGCCAGCTATGAAGGAGTTTTTTATATACTCTGCACATTTGCGCAGGCACAGCTCATTGATATGGCCGGGGGAATCACCCCTGACCCTGATTTAAAAGGATATTAAGCCAAATTAGGTGTCAGTGTACGCAGGTATGTGCTAAGTTTTGCGCATACCCACACGTACATATGTGTGCATTTGCACACCCCCATAGGCTCCTATGGAGACCTTTGGTGCCAAAATGCACACAAACATAGTGCATGTCGTGTTTTTTTGTGCACAAAAAAAGAACGTTGAGAATGAACCCATTGAAAACAATGGGTTCTGTTCTCTGCACAATGCACATGTTTACACGCCTGTCTGAAGCCGCCCTTAGTCTACGTAATTGCGTTTCTATGTGCGGATTTTCTGCTGCAGAATGCGTTGCGTTTTTCGATGTGATGGTGGTGGTAGTTCCTCCATTGAGGTCACACTGGCAAATTGATTTTCAAACCGCAACAAAAGCAGATTCGGAGTGTTTCTGCAGCGGAAATGCTTCAAAATCCACAGTAAAACTCTGTTTGCCGATTCTGGGGTGGATTTTATGGTTTCCTTTTTCCCTACGGATAGAATCCACAGCAGGCGCAGTTTCTGCAACATAAATAGACATGCTGCAGGTTTCAAAACTTCAGTGTTTTTTCAAATTTCATGCTTATTTGTAGCACAGAAATCTGCAATGTGTGAAGCAGATTTATGAAATCGCATTCACTTGCTTTGTCCTGTAAACGCAGTGATTCCACTAGTGGAAATGTACTTGCATTTACAGCCTGTGTGAAGCCAGCCCTGTGTACCTACACTGAATTGGAATGTTTTGCTTTTTCAGTAATCTTCGCTGTTAGATTTAAAGTTTAGTTCCACCTTGGAGTCAAAGCTTTCCGTTAGGGAATTGCATTATCAGCAATGGACTGTAATCTGTATTGTGTGCTTGTATTCTCCTGACAGTACCTGCAGAGAAGCTGCGGGGAATTTGATCTCCTTACTGCTGGCCTACTGTATCACTGAAGATGAATAAGAGAGGATGAATAAAAAATACAAGAAGTACAAGAAGAGGATGAAGGCTCGGTTCACCACAATACCATGCAGCCATGTGTAATATACCATACCATATAATAGATATAGATATATAATAGATATATATAATGTATAATAGATCTATCCATCTATCTATATATATATATATATATATATATATATATATATATATATACACATTCATGAGACAAACTCAAGTACACCCTCTTTGAGCTCTTTGAATTCTATGGTGTTACCTATCAGGACATAATAAAAAGAAACACTTCTGGTATTTTAAAAAAAAGTCTTCAAGTTAGGTAAATATGATTTCAGAGATAAACAACAATATGCGACAGAGTACACCATGTCATTATTTGTTTTACAAAAACTAGGTCAAAATGCAGAAGCAGTGTGTGAAAAATTAATTACACTCCATGAATCAATAGCTTATAGAACCAATTTCAGCAGCAAGAACGTGAAGTACAGTATATATCCGAGTATAAGCCGAGTCAATAAGTTTTACCACAAAAAACTGGTAAAACTTATTGACTCAAGTATAGGCCGAGCTGTACTCAAGTATATGCTGGGTAAAAAAACCTCCATACTCACCTCCCAGCCGGCGTCTGTGTCCCCGGCAGCGGTGCGGGAAGCTGCCAGAATCCTCCCCGCTGTCCTCTCTGCTCAGCTTTGTCATTCCCTGTTGTCAGCGCTGTGATAGGCTGTGACTGATCGAGCACCAGCTGTGATCGGCTGGCGCTCGATCCAATCACAGCTCTTCCAGAGAGATCAGCAGGGATGATTCTAAAGCAGCTTGCCGGAACCGCCGCCGGGGAAACATACGCCTGCTGGGAGGTGAGTTTTGAGGGTTTTTTTTTAACCCTTCCCTGACTCGAGTATAAGCCGAGGGGGCTTTTTCAGCACCAAAAAATGTGCTGAAAAACTCGGCTTATACTCGAGTATATACGGTAATCATTTTCAGTATAACTTTATTAGTCTCTTACATCGTTCTGGAGGAATTCAGGCCCACCGTTTACCACGTTGCTTCAGTTAATTGAGATTTGTGAGCATTTATTCACAGCTTTCTTAAGGTCCCGCCACAGCATTTCAATTGGGTTGAGGTCTGGACTTTGACTGGGCCATTGCAACCATCCTTATGTAGATTTGCTGGTGTGGATCATTGTCCTGTTGCATGACTCAGCTTTTTGGCAAAGCTTTAGCTTTTAGATACAGTAGGTTTAGACAGTCTCCAGACCTTTTAACTTTTTTTACATTTTATATTGTGGCCTTTTGTGAATAAAAAAAAAATCATGTTTTTTCCTTCATTCTACATTCAATGTGTCATAATGGCAAAGCGAAAGCAGAACGTTAAAAAAAATCAAAAAATAACATTGTGCATTGACATAAGTATTCAGACCCTGTACTCAGGACTTACTGTACTTGAAGCACCCTTGGCAGTGATTATAGCTTCCAGTCTTCTTGGGTATGATGCCACAAGGTTTGCACTTGGATTTGGGGATTTTCTGCCATTCTTCTCTGCAGATCCTCTCAAGCTCTGTCAGGTTGGATGGCACAGCTAAAAACGCAGCCAAGGAAGCTGAAAGAAAAAAGGAATACTCACCTAGTAGGCGCTGTCCGGGTCCTTGAAACTGCTTTCCAACGTTCCTGCAGGCTTTGGTGAAGTTGTCCGCCTCCGACAGCCCATCACTTGCTGGTAACAGGGTTGAAAACCCTGCCTCCAGCAAGAGATTGCTCTAATTGGTTCTCGAGCGCTGGCTTCGCCAATCAGAGCTAGTGCTTGATGCACCAATCACAGCCATTCATTGAACTGTGTTAGAATTGCCCATTTTTGCAACTTGATTTTAACCTATTGGTGGGTGTAATCATGCACTAGTCCCATATGACAACTCTGATGTTATATATCTTCTTTTCTTTTGCATTTTATATTTAAATTTTAATGTTATTGCTGCACCGTCGCTCTCATGCCTCACACAGGCAAAAAACCCTATTAAAGGGGTTGTCCCGAAACGGGTTTTTTCTTTTTAACCCCCCCCCCCCCCCCCCCGTTCGGCACGAGACAACCCCGATGCAGGGGTTAAAAAACAAACCGGAGAGTGCTTACCTGAATCCCGGTGGTCCGGCGTCTTCATACTCACCTGCTGAAGATGGCCGCCGGGGTCTGCTCCCTCCGTGGACCGCAGCTCTTCTGTGCGGTCCATTGCCGATTCCAGCCTCCTGATTGGCTGGAATCGGCACGTGACGGGGCGGAGCTACACGGAGTCGGCATCCTGCACGAGCGATCCCATTCATAAAAGAAGAAGACCCGGACTGCGCAAGCGCGGCTAATTTGGCCATCGGAGGCCGAAAATTAGTCGGCACCATGGAGACGAGGACGCCAGCAACGGAGCAGGTAAGTATAAAACTTTTGATAACTTCTGTATGGCTCATAATAAATGCACAATGTACATTACAAAGTGCATTATTATGGCCATACAGAAGTGTATAGACCCACTTGCTGCCGAGGGACAACCCCTTTAAGGATCATACAGAAGCGAATTGCGACGGTTGTTGAGCGGGGGGCTGCTGGGCACTCAGGCTGGCTTCCACGGAGGACATGGCACCGGAGACCAAATCGCGAACCTGCACTGGATCATGGAGAAGACCCAGGAGTTTCAAGGGGGTGTGTGCGTGTGTTTCATCTACTGCAGCAAAACATTTGACTGTGTTGAGCATTACGGGCTTTGTGGGTGTCTGGAGCAAGTGGGTGTCCCAGAACATGTTGAACAGCTTATGGGGTCATTTTGCAGCAGACAGGAGGTGGCTGTTGGGACAACTTGTGTAGGCATGGATTGCTTCGAGGTCGTGGGGTGGGGGTACATGTGGCAGGGTTACATTCTGTTACCGGTCCTTTTCGGTCTGTGTGCAGAGACGATTATGAGGCGATGCAGTTTGGACAGGTTGGAGGTTGAAGTTGGGATCGGTGGCAGAGATGTCGGCGAACTCCGATGTGCAGATGACCCCACCCTGCTTACGGAAAGTGAAAGGGACCTGGAATACCTTATCCAACAAGTGCGTGACCTCTGATGTGCAGCTGACACCACCCTGTTTGCGGAAAGTGAAGGGGACCTGGAATACCTTAACCAACAAGTGCAAAAGGAAGGCGAGCGCATCAGACTGTCTCAACAGCAAGAAAACGAGGGTTGGGGCCATGGTGGGTAACGATGCGGTGAACATAAAAATTGGTAGCGAGGAAGTCGAGATGGTCCAAGATTTCATTTTCCTTGGATCCTAAATCGATTGCAACGGGCGGTCTGGACCCGAGATCAGGAGACAGATTGCACTTGGTGGGAGTGCCGTGCAGGGGGTGGAGGGGATCTAGAGGGGCAGGGATATTGGCATTGCAACAAAAGCCAGACTGGTCAATGCAATCGTCTTTCCCATGGTGACATGTGATTGCTAGGGTTGGGCACTCGGAGAAGCAGACAGAGGGAAAGTTGATGTGTTTGAGCTGTGGTGCTGGGGGAGAGTGCTGCTGATGCCTTGGACTGCTATGACAATGAACAAGGTGGTGTTGGATCGCGTTGAATCGAGGATATCACTTGAGGGTGGGATCATGAGACAGCGTCTCTCTTTTTTTGGACACATGATTCGCGCTTGCTGGAGGCGGTGCTGGTGCTTGGCGGAGTCGGTGGAGGGAGGGGATCGGGATGACAGAGAGCAAAGTGGCTGGATGCAATCAGGGCCACTGCGAATGTGTCAATCGCGGAATTGAAAGAGGCCGTGAGAAACAGAAATGCGTGGAGAGCATTGATCCATGGAGTGGCCGAGAGTCGGATGCGACTCAACGAATAGTCATCATCAACTTTATTGTGATTTAGATACTTTGGATACACCAGTGTATTATCTGCTACCGCATTTATTTTACTGATTTATACTAGAAAGAATATTATATAAATTTATTTATTGTAACTCAATTATTTCACTTGTCTTTCCTTTTTAGAGTAATGTTTATTTTATTTTCACATTATGGTTTCATCGTTGCTGTAAAATAAGATACATTACAAGCATTTGCAGAAGCCTATTACAGTAAATTCCATCTGGCATCAACATGCCAGATGCCTGGTTATCAAACATTCTGGATTATTAGACAGTCATAGGAAAATATATAACATATACTTGTAAAGCTAGAGAGCCTGGTGGAAGACAGCTCAATTAAAATGGTAAAATGTGATGCTTTAGAAATCAGAAGCATTTTAGAATTGGTTGCTCTGCTTCTGGGTATGTGAAATTCCAGGCTATGATGCATTAGTGTGTCTGAAAGAAGTGCTGAACTATCAGGATTCTGGACATTGGTTGCCAGAGCCAAGAAATTCTACTTTACTTTGTGTATTTTACAATGAATATATGTCTTTAATCCTTAAATAATATTAATGAGTAGTAATTAGAGATGAGCGAGCGTACTCGGCCACGCCCCTTTTTCGCCCGAGCACCGCGATTTTCGAGTACTTCCGTACTCAGGCGAAAAGATTCGGAGGGCGCCGTGGGTGAGTGGGGGGTTGCAGCGGGGAGTGGGGGGGGGAGAGGGAGAGAGAGAGGGCTCCCCTCTGTTCCCCGCTGCTACCCCCCGCTCTGCCACGCCTCCCCCCGCCCCCCGAATCTTTTCACCCGAGTACTGAAGTACTCGAAAATCGCGGTGCTCGATCGAGTAATTACTCGAAACGAGTACGTTCGCTCATCTCTAGTAGTAATCCTCTTGGCAAGGTAATGGTACTAGTACCGCACTGGCAGGAGTGCTCAGAGGACCTGTGCTATACTACTACTGCTGATCATGTGGGCACTGCCATTGTGCCCATGCAGTTATGTCACTGGCTATAATATACAGCTGCAGTCCTGCTCTATGACAGCTATAGGAATTTTTTTCAAAGTTTATTGCAGCATGCAAGAGAGAAAGCATAATGGGATCCCCCTTTAATTGTGTGTTTTAGACAAGCTTTCATTGGGGGATAGTGGCCCCCTTGCCACACAGTTTTACTACGCTTAACATGTTCCCCAGCTTCCCCACACTGTATCTGGTAGTCTCTTGTGTGCAGAGATGACACATCCTTCTCCCATTTCTCTTTCCTCCCTTCAAGGAGCTCAAAAGAAACACCTGAGGGAAGAGACAAAGACAAGAGCAGGATGAGTCATCTATGTACACAAAAGGCTGTCAAAGGTGAGGAGCATTTTGAACAAAGTAAAACTGCAAAATGATGTAATAGTGTGGTGATGGGGCCGCAAATACCTTATAGAGTGATGAAGAGGACATAGAATGGGCAGCATTACATAATGGGGCCACAGAGTGGGCGTAGTTATATGGGCACTATTATCTTATCTTATGGGGCATAAAGGGGGCACTATTACCTCATGGAAGTACAAATGGGGAGCTATTAGCTTATGGAGATAAAAAGAGGGCACTGATGGATCATGTGTTTCGTTAGAATAGGGACCATGAGACATCAGGATCCTTGATCGCTGGGCTCGCGGCTTAAGTGACTTGGCCAATTCACTAACTAATCCTTCGTATTTATATTTCAGCTACTCCATCTGCTTTAGCCTGCAAGGATGTTTGGCAAGTGTGTTGGCCATTTGTCCTAGGTTATGGCTGTCCGGGAGTCCAGTCCGCAGTATGCAGTTCTCTGCACAGTCTCTGTTAATTTTCAGTCCCTTGGTCCTAACCCGTGTCTTTGGGTCACGTTCGTGTGGGCCTAGTGCCTATTTGCCCACACTAATGTAACAGCAGTATTACATTACAGGGGCATAAGGGGGCACTAATACATTGAGGGAGCATTATTGGGTCAGTTTTACCTTTTGTGGTTACAAAGCGGGCACTATTATTGTGTAGATGGACACTATTATTGTATAGAGCCTCGTGTGGCGCAGAGTGTTAAGGCAGCAGAAATGCAGTTTTAGGTTGGTTGGCGCTATACAAATAACAAGATTTATTTATTTTATTTAGATGGTACTGAGAGTTTCCGTGGAGGTAATGGCAGGTTGGGAAGAGTGTGCAGAGATAATTTGTGGCTGGATGAAGTAAAACCAGAAGTGGATGACAGCAGTCAGAGAAGACGTCATCTGTGATCACTAACGGTGACTGCACTGTAAGCACTATCACTGTGCAGAACTGGCATTTGACTGTTATGTTGTGTCAGCATTTAGAGGTATAATAGAGCTGAGCTGCTATATCTGACCCTGTCATGTTATATAAGATGTCTTACAGATATGTAGATATGATAGGTGTGATACACTGCCTGCTTTCACAAATATAAACCTATACCTGTAAACAGAAATTGCTTGGGGTGGGGGGGGGGGGGTGTGCAAGTTTTATACCAGGATCCGTGAGCCTTTAGCGTTACCAGTCAGGATTACGTCTATGTACCTCTTCTAACATCTCCCGGATGCACTAGGGCTGGCCCCTCTCTGCCGCTGAGCCTCAGCTAGTGTGGTATGGTTCTGCAGGTGCCATGTATACTTGCAGCCTAGTTCACCCAACCGCTCAGTCAGGTTCCTTCAGAATCAAGTGGTCACTCAAGTAATGGCTACCTAGTAGAAAAATGGAATCCTAGCCAAGGACTGAAATGCTTCCCAAAAGATCTCACTGACTACTATAGGGTCTGTCAGGTTGGAAGCTGGCAAACATAATGGTCTGAGAAACTTTGAGAAAGGACAAATTATGATAACTATAGGACTGGGTCAGAGCATCTCCAAAGGGGCAGATCTTGTGGAGTGTTCCAAGTATGCAGTAGTGAATACATACTACTGAAAGGGGTCCAAGGAAGAAAAATTGGTGAATTGGGGACAGAGTCAGAGGCCCCCAAGGCTCATAGATGCATGTGGAGAGTGAAGGCTAGCACGTTTGATTTGATCCCATAGAAGGGCTACCGTAGCACAAACTGATGAAAAAAATAATGTTGGCTATACTACAAAGGTGTCAGAACACAGTACATCACAGCTTGCTTTATATGGAGCAGCGTACTGTACAATGTTAGGTAGGTGAATTATATTTCAAAGTGAAGGTGCATTATTCTTTAAAACTCTTCATCAGTACAAATCCCAGTATGGAACTGCAAAAACATTAATAAAACTAAATAGAAATATGGAAAAGTTTAAAGAAAAGTGTGAAAAAAAGCAAAGCATAAAAAAGACATATTTCTTACATTTAATCAGGTTTATTATTTTTTTGATCAAAAGTCAACAAATTGTGTACATGTAGTACGTATCACCAAATCTAACAACCTATACAATAAATCTATGCAATAAACACTATTTAGGGTGGTTAGTGAATGGTGTTAAAAATGTAAAGTATGGAAAAATGAAATTGCTTTAATTTCATTTTTCTAAAGATCTAATGTCATCTAACTTGTAGAATATAGACCAACACAAAATACAACTGGAGCCCCAAAAAACAAGGACATCACCATAAAATTACCAAAAAACAGGCAAAAACATAAAAAAAAGTTTGGATCTGTAATTGCAAATGTGGCACTGCACTAATATTAATCTGTTCCAATATGATTGGCAGACTACATGGTTATACATTATTATTAGTCATCAATGTCATAATTGCTGGCCTTTGCTTGTCATAATTAATGGAATAGGAGTAAAACTACCCATAATATGTACATATCCATAACTAACGTTTCCTTCAAACCTACAGGTTACTGCATGACAAACGGGCGATAAATGTAAAAGTACCGACCAATGTCTCTTGTTTTTAACCAACGGGGTACCCTTCAACAAGAAGCAGCATTAGAAAAAGTCATTTTTTGTCATTGTTTTCAAGAACGGCTTGTTTTTACTCCATGTGAAAGGTCCAGAACAATATTATTTCTGGGTAGGAGATTCATTGAGTGTGACATCTGCTTTTGGCTATTTCAAATATTCGACACCTTCTGGGGACCGTCCCTTGCAGCATGCTGAGGGCAGAGTATTGATAGGTTAATCCTTTCTCTAAAAACTGGCGAAGAATGGTGCAGCAGGAGCAAAAAAGGAAGAGTGCTTAGCATGCAACTTCCACTGTTCTATTGTTTTATGCCCTGAGTGGTTTTTGATATTTGTCAGGGGTTTATCCATATACATCCACATGAAGTCTAATCTTCGCATTGTGTATTTGTGGAAGAATCCCAGCATAGACACATTTATTTTGCTTGCTGATAGAACACAGTTTCTAGTTTTTCTATTTGTAAAAACTCAATCTCGGTTTATTCCCTTTTTTTATATAGACTATTACCATTGAAGAGTAAACTAGTGCGTATTGTATAATATCTTATGTTTCAATAGAGCTATGTCCAGCTAAAATTAAAAAATGCAATAAAAATAAGTTAAAAAGTAATATGATCTATACTTCTGTGTAAGAAGTGCCTGGTTCATGATCAATCACAGAAAACATCAAAAAGACCTAGACCTCATAGCATTATATGGACACATTGCTCAGCAAAAATGATGCCTGGGCCATGTGGGTTGGTCAACAGGTAATAACTGAGAAATGGGTGGATGGAGGAGAAAGTAGAGGGAAAAGCAGATGGGGGAGCAGAGAATGAGATAAAAGGAAAAAACACCAATGGGCTTTTTTCAGACTTTCCCATGGCTTTTTTGTAAAAAAAAAAAAAAAAAAAGCCAGAAAAATCACATTACATTTATTTGTTGTTCCCTGCATTTTTACAGTTTTTTTTTTTTTTGGGGGGGGGGGGGGGTGATATTGGTCACACATAGGTTTCTTTGTTTGATCCTTTTTTTTCTCATAGAGAAATCCATAGGAAAATGCCTTAAAAAATGTGATGGACTGAAAAATTGTAGTTCCAAAAACTCCACAAAAAATGCAGCGTTAGTAGGGCTTTCCATATTTTACTAATAACCTACAGGAACCATCAGCGGGCAGCATTTTTTGTTGGTGAAACGAACGCGACAAAAAAAGAAGGAAGGTAAACTACAGTAAGCAGTGTTCACTACATGGGATTGGAGATCACAAATTTGGTGACCACAATGAACTAATCCAGCCAGAATACTCGAGCACAGGAAGTCCAAGGATGAAAGTATAAATAAAGCAATGACCACTTTGATGGGCCACCAAACAGGTAGAGTCAACAATCCCAGGACGCATGAAGCACACAGCTAAACAAGGCTCGTAATAAGAAGACTTTGGATAGCATGATAGCCAAGGCTGCAAGTTATAACGGAGAAGATGAGCTTTCATACTCCTGGCAGTGGATGTGTTTCCAATATGTTTTGCAATTCGAATTTTATCCTAAAATTGTAGTATTATGTAAAGACTTGGTCACATATTCTGCAGCACTGTAGGGAGGTTGTCATCATACATATCAGTCCCTCTCCAATCTAATTTCAGCATATCTTTAATAAATACACAAGGGGCAATTTGTTAGGGAGACAATTAACCTACCATTATGTTTTTGGGGCAGACGAGGAAACTCTGGTGCCCAGAGGAACACACGGAGAACTGCAGCTTAGGTCACCAGTGGTGTAAGGCAACATTGCTAACCACTGAACCACTCTGCTGCCCAATTAGTCATGCCACCATACCATCTTAGAAAAAGAAGGGGTGGAGCAAACCCAAAAATGTCAAGGGCCTGAGATCCGGACAAATATCCATTGCTTGGAAACCACAAAATGGGCTGAAAAAAATGTATATGTGTAGACCAAAATACACTATGGAGGCACTGCCATCCAGAGGTATCCACTAATTGGAGAACAGCACCTAGATATTAGATTTTTATCCTTTACACCATACCATCTTAGGCTGGACTCACATTGCCAGCAATGTCTAATGGAATGCATTGATTATAATGGGTTCCATCTGGTTTCCACAATTTTACTTAAAAAAAAAAAATATCGCTATTTTCCCAGCATTTATGATGGAAACCAATGACGGAAAGCAATATTTGGAAATGTGAACTGAGCTTATGTCTGCATATACTAGATCTCTTGGATATTCATTTTTCAGCAAAGTGGGAACAGGTCTATCCTCAAACCAACGCAACCCAATTTTCCAGCTCGAGTTTGTTGCATTGACTCTTCTTACTCCTGACATGTCCATCTCTTATCAGTCATGTATAGTGATGTGCTAGGAGAACACTTTTAGGGGCCTGCATAAAAATCAGATCCATGGTAGGTCAGATATTTGAGGAGAATATTCACAAATTGATATTTCATGCAAAATTAGAATTTTTAATTTTTGTATGAAAGCATTTTTTAGATACCGGTACTAATAAAGCAAAGATCCTTTATCCACTGAAGCGTATAGACTATGTGGCTGCTTTCAGTAGATTGCTAAGCACATTCCTGCTCATCCATCATTACATTAATGTGATAGTCTGCTAACAATTACATATATTTTATAATTACACTTTGCTAACATCTGGGAATACACACTTGCAATATTTTAAAAGCTAAAATCCCTATTTTCGTGTTCTCCTAGTACCCAGAATCCTATTTATTCCTTGGTCTTTCAGATGAGGTTTTGGTGCACTTTGAGAGCAACGTAGAAAAATGGAGAATTGTATAAATGCATCACATCCCTGAGGATTATAAATGTACATCAGTAAAATGCTCAGGCCTCCATTAAGATTAACATGTTAAGAAATAAATATGCAAATGGATTAAATAAAAACATTAATTATTCTAAAAACACATGTCCTATTTAGTCCTGCGTATATTCAAAGAAAGCAGGATATTTAGATGTGTCTCTCAATCCACTGAGCGTCTATGATCATCGTAGAGTCTGTCCCATTAGAGATGAAGCTATCAAAGAAACTGCTAGATGACAATGATATAATGTTAGTGTAGATACCATTGAGGTGGCCCCTGAAACTTCTGTAGGGATAGAGGAATGGGGGTCAAACTCAGAATGGCCCTATTTCCTCTAGCGGTGCAAGAAGAAGAGCCTCAGTGAAGAATAAAGGAGGAGGCTTCTGTTGGAATTACTTTGACCTTTTTTCCTACAAGGAATGGGGAGAGGGCTATTGGCGTGGCTAGACCTAGGAATCAAAAGTCTATGCTCCATATCTACGGTTTGATTTTGCCAAAACAAGAAAGCAGCAGCTGCATACAGTGTTCAGAAGCCATATAAAGTGGTTACCTCTTTAATCACATATGAATCAGTGCAGCTGTAGGAATAGACAATAGGAAATTGGAGAAATGGCCCAAAAAATTTACATCACCTAGGGGTCTCCGCCTTCCAATTCATAGTAGAAGACATATTCAGGTGTACCTCCAGCAATACAAATTTGGCAAAAGACCTAATTATGCATATTTAACTAAGGGTTGGAACTTTGTCTTCTTGTTCGGAGCTCTGCTTGCACTACAAACAAGAAGAAATCTGATGGCTGGGCATGCCTTATTTATTGCCATGTGCATCATGGCGACAGGGAGGCATTGGCCATAGTGGTGAGGTGAAATGGAGAAGATGTCATCATGGAAGAGGTAAAGGGCCTTCTACTAAGTTTACTTAAAGTTACATACACATTAGAGATGAGTGAACGTACTCGTTTAGGGCTATTTCGCAATCGAGCATCGCTTTTTTCAAGTAACTGACTACTCGAGCGAAAAGATTCGGGGAGCGTCGAGGTTGAGCGGGGGGTTGCAGAGGGGAGTGGGGGGGGGAGAGAGAGAGAGCTCCCCCCCTGTTCCCCACTGCTACCCCCCGCTCCACCACGCGGCCCCCCGCCCCCCGAATCTTTTCACCCGAGTAGGCAGTTACTTGGAAAAAGCGATGCTCGATTGCGAAATAGCCCTAAACAAGTACGTTCGCTCATCTCTAATACACATTATATGATACTATTGCTAGGGAAGGACCCCCACCAAATGTCTGTGCTCAGTGGTCTCCACTGACTTTGATTGGACGCTGTTATATGATGGTCGTTAGTTCTATCTCTTCTGTGCTATTCTCTAGGATCAGTGCAGGAAAAGGGGAGCTGAACAGTGATGCCATGTCTGAGAGCAAGATCTGATAGATGGAGGGAAGCTGGCCTTTGTGATTATATTCGGTAGGTTTGTACATACACGAGTAGTACAGTAACGTGTATACACAGAAGCCTGAGTGGGCAGGAAAGTAGGACTCTCATTGTCCCTACTAGGAACCCTGTCAGAATTTACTCTGCTCCTCCAGATGAGCATACTTTAGCGTGTTTTATGTGTGTGGAAAACTCCTGCTCGCAAAACATGGAGAATAGAACCTATTGATTTCCATGGATTCATTCTCATTTCTTTTCTTTGAAGCAAGCGGTTCTCGCTGGTGCAAAAAATAGGATCTGCCCTAATTTGTGCGCATTTGTACAACAAATAGGCCCTTAGGGGTCTATGGGGAAAGTTGAAATATGCACATATGTACTACGTCAGTATACTCAAAATGCTGAGCATACCTGCGAGCACCGGCTCTTTATTTGGCTTAATGGCAATTTATGTCAGGGGGGTGGGATTCCCCCACCAATGTGAACTATTGATGCCTGTGCAAATATGCACAGTATTTGCGCATGCGCACATGAAAAGTACACTCGTTCTCTCTGCAAAAAAGTTGCACAGGAGTGAGCGTATTTTGGAATACGCTTGTCTGAAGGAGCCTTTGGGCTGCATTCACACCATCTGCGTAAAAAAAAGTCCACGTTAAGCCTGCGTAAAACCGACTTTTTTCATCCTTGTGCAGCTTCATGTGGCCTCCGTACTGCGTCTATATCCAGTCTAAGTGTCTTTCTTTCTTCTGTGTGCCATCCGGTTTTTACATCAGCCAAAAAACTGAAACAAGCCCAATTCTTTTTTACTACATTTTTTTTTTTTGTAAAATAAGGACATCACACAGAATAACCCCTTTAAGGGGAAATAAAATACCAGACTTTCCTGTCCAGGGTGGTTGAATACAACAAAATCATGAAGAGGAGCACTCTGTATTTTTGCTCGGATCGCTTTCCCCTTTACGTATACATTATCCCACAAATTATACTCGTTACCGTACAGCAAATATCTTCCATAGAAAAAAAAAAAAAAGGTTGAACTGACAAAATGATGCCTGTGCTGCTGCATTGATCATTCTGGTATAATCCCAAAAAGTACACCCTAATGACTTTTAGTTTTGAAAGCTGTCACAGGCAATGATGTGCAGCGTGTATGATGTCATGTGATTTACAATTTGGTCAAGGAACTGAGCCATTTGCTTTTTCACACAATGAATTGCTTCATAGGGAAGCAGGAGTTGGCAATAAAAGTCCTGTGTGTTTGATATACCCAAGGAGACATTTATTCTTGACCCTCAAAGTTTAATGTTAGCGAACAGCAATAAAATCAACAGATGCTGATTTATAGAGTAATATCTGGGAGTTTTACTGATGTGGTCAAACGGTCTCATGACATCAGTACAGAAGTTTTCTGGATTTTTCAGAGTTTTTATTACATGTTAGAATCCCGACATAGGAAAATGAACGTTATTCTCTCTGGTCAGTTAGGAGAGTTTGCTTTGATGCAGCTATAAACTGTTGCATGTATCCTCTATGACACATAAAGTGTGTTTCTGGGGCAGAAAGACATAGGAATCTGAAGCATTCTGTCCTTTCCTTGTGGGTTTTGTTTCAGCAAGTTTTACTTCCCACATAATACATACCAGTTTCCTCCTCTCTCAATCATAACATCATATTGCCGAATGGAAACTAAGATGAAAGTAGATCTGCCATTTATACAATGAAACGCCCCACGTATTGCTGCCAGTTCCCACTAATTTCTAGGGATAGCGCTGTGTAAGTATGAGACTTACTACCTGATCTATGTCAATAGCCTAATTTTTATATTGTGCCATTTTGTATATAGCAAGCCTTGGGGGGGGGGGGAGGGAGGAGGGTTACCACTTACAGCACTTGGGATTGTGGTTTGGATTGCAGTCAAAGCAGAATTGGCAAGCAATTTGTGTTTTGGCTAAATTGGAAAGGAGATTATATCCAGTGTGTGTTGGGTTCTTACCTGAAATCCAGTATGGTTCGGATTTGTATATAATGCGGAGGGCAAGCCAACACATGGTCTGGGATGATTTAGTGAATCCTGCACTGAGCAGGCGGTTGGACCCGATGACCCTGGAGGTCCCTTCCAACTCTACCATTCTAGTATTCCATAATAAAACAATATATGCTCTTTATACCGATGACAGAAAAGGAAAAATCTAAATAATGCAGACCGGCAGCTATGCAGCAAGAAACTACATACAAAGTTAGCTGATAAGCAGTTTGCTTTACATTTTGCAACATGTGATCTAAGTTTGGTTCATTGGAATAGCCCAAGGTTTGCATATAGTGGCCATAGCATCAACACTAAACTTCAGTTGTGTAGTGATCAGCCCATCATATTGACATGCAGCGCAAATGCACAGAAATTCACAGCCTTTACAATCCGGATGTTGTATTTTGATGTGGATTCTTACCAAAATGCGCGGTAGATTTTCTGTTGCAGAATACCCTAGAAGGGTTTCCAGAACTTTGGTAATGATGACTTATCTTACTGCATCTGCTCCATTCAATTGTATTCATTTACTTATTTAAATCTGGCCGGTTTAACAGCTATGCTAGAACCTCCGGCCGAAGGCTCCGTCACTGAACCGGCTGCAAATACCAGAAGAAAAAGTGCCGCATGCAGCGCTTTTCCCTCCACCCCAAAATCGGGCAGAGGGGCGGAAAGGGGGCAGACTCGATTATAGTCAATGGGGTCCGCCCAGCGCTGTTTGGTTCCATCTACAGATGGAACCATTCGGCTTCAAGGATTCCCCTTTCCTGCACCCTGAACAGAGCAGAAAAGTGGAATCCCCAATGCAGGTGTGAAAGCACCCTTACTTGTTTTTGTATAGTGCATATGTATTACGCAGCGCTGAACACAGATTGTCCTCACTTGATATTGGGCCCTGTCCCCATTGGGGCTTACATTCTATAATCTCCAATTAGTATGTTTTTGGAGTATGAGAGCAAACCTGAGTATCCACAGGAAACACAGGTAAACATGGGGAGAAAATGCAAACTCCCTGCAGATGTTGCCCATTGAACACAAAGAGGAAAAAAACATCTCCCTGGCTTAATCCAAATTTGTAGGAAACAGCATGGGCCAGGCCTGACCAGATGTATATAGGAAAACCATAGAGGAATAAGAACCCATTTTGACACAGCAGCCCGTAACAAAATTACTTCTGCTTCAACTAAGGATGCCAGACTGGCATTGGAAGACATCAACAGAAATGATTTTGCCGTCAAAATTGATTTTTATTTATATTCAATAAATTTTTATATTTAAATGTTATCCTTGGTTGGATTTGAACACAAGACCCCAGCGCTGCAGGGTAACAGTGCTAAGCATTGAACCGCTATGCTGACCTATGTGTATGGGGTAGCTGTAATAACAGGCACAGCTCCTATTAAATATACGGTGCTGAGCCTATTAAACAATAAAGGTGATATTGCACTTGCCAAAATGTTGCAGTCGGAGATGTTGGCAGTCAGACCCCCACCCATCTGATCGTAATGACTTATCCTAAGAATAAGCCATCAACATCAAAGTCCCAGATCACCCTTTTAAGAACTCCTGATATGTCAGAGCTTTTTAAAGCATAATATTTGTACAGTACCGCAGGTAAAGGTTCCTGGTAAGGCCGCTTTTTCGACATCTGAGTAATGGAAACACCCCTTTTCCTTCTCTTCTGTTTCACAGCTGTTCTGAAAGAGCGATGGTGAGGTTAATGCTGCTGTAAGAAGTTGTGGCAGGCACTTTTAGCGTTGAACATTTAAAGGACACTACTAGCACTGCCATTATTGGTACTAGAACTGTTAATAGGCCCTTTTTGCATGGGCACCACTCTAATTGACTTCTTATGTGTACTGCTGTGTCTTTTAATGGGCTGGCAATACTAGTGGACAAGACTGTGGCCAGTGCTATTACTGGGCACTGCTTTTTTTGGCACAGGTAATGATTACTACTGTGATGTAGTATTTATCTTTGAAGCCTATGACCACATCAGATTTAAGTTATTTAAGCATTGGCTTTCAGTCTAAAATGTTCTACTGTGTGCTCAGCATGCTTTATATACCACAAATTGGAAGCACCACCTTCACACCATTTAAAGCTTTAAGGCTTCCATAGCACATAGCCCTGGATTTCAAACAAAATTCACTGGAAACAGAAATAACCTGACAATACCTAACCTTCCTACATCTTACCCTAATCTATTCCAGACACTGACCCAAACATGATACCATTGTCTCAAAGTAACCCTTAGACATTGCTACAGCAAACCCTATCTGAAACACTGTCCCTCTGAAACAATGAGAGTGTACTTGCACCCAGAGACAAAAAAAGCCAAAGAAAGTTAAGCTGAACTATGAAACAAGACTAGGTAGATACAGTACTGGTGTATCTTGACGCCACTGGAAGCTAGGGGTTTGAAAGGGATTGCATTGACTTACGCCCCTGTCACACCCCTAGCTCCCGATTGGCAGAATTGGCACATGGAAGGGGGATGCCTGCTGCAGACCCTATTGCTTTTTACCTAACCTTGAGGGTCCCCCTTCCATCAGCACTGGTCAATCGCTACCCCACCACTTCTGCCACCTGCTGTGCTGCTTTTGGCTAGTGTCTGTGCCGCTGTCGCCAGTGCTGGCACTTCCTATTTTTGCCCATTGTGCTGCAGGACCAGGACGCAGCTCCAATAGGGGCCACTGCCGCTGCAGGCGCCGTCTCTGCCGGCCGTGCTGCTGCCGATAGGATGGAACTTGAAGAGGCCATGCCGCCGGCCCTTATGCTCCCTGGATGGTTCTTCAATAGGGGCCAATGCCATCTGTGGCATGAAAAGAGCAAGCAAAGTGAAAAGAACAAGCAAAGCTAGAACAAGACACTAGAAGTAAAGAAGGAAAACTGGACCTAAATGCATATAGCTTATGCTATAACCAGCAACACATTGCAGAAATTAGAAATATTCAAGCAAAAGCTAACCAATGAGGATCTCCTCCCTAGACAAGGTTTGGCAGAGCAGTGTGGTCAGTTGACCGACTCTAGTGGATCAACTGTTTGACAGTTGCATAACTGCTGCCACTACAACAAGCTAGAGGACAGTAGATGACAATACAGCAAGAGAATTTCTGTTGATCGTAAACACTGGCCTCATATACTTATCTAACAGCTATCACTGTATGAACAAGGAAAAGCTAGTAAAAAGTTTCCGCAATCAAAGACAACCCCTTGTGAAACAGCTGATTCCTCTGGGTGCAGCTCCTGGAACCTCAGGCAATCAACTGATTTTGCAGGGGAAGTCCTAGCCAGCCAGGCACTTCACAGTGGAAATGTAGTATTATTTGGCAGCCATTCAGATGAGGTTGTGTCCTAAGCCAGCCTTTCTGCCAGTACTGTACTGGCCAGGACTTCCTATTCCACATGTGCCATGCTGCCTTGCATAGCCCTGCTATATTTAGCTGCAAAGCAACGTATTAATGCCCACCCCTGTATTGCACATAGTAACTAGCAGTATCCCTATGTTCCTTTTACTAGAGAAGCCAATGCCTAACGACTGGCATCAGATTGCTGCTGGAATATTTTGATAGCAGCATAAGTACATTACAGGTTCCCTTTAATGCACAGACATCTTTGGCCCCTTACTTTTCCAGCACATCTGCACCGTTTCCCAACTTTACACAATCATTCCATCCATAGTGCACAACACAGTAACAGTATCTATCCTCATGCCTCACAAAGTAATAATGCCCTCATACAGTATTAGCACCCCTGTCACAGACTACAGGGTTTATGGGCCCGGCAGTCACCAACCTGCGACGTACGGCACCTAGGGGAAAACCAGGGTCTACTTATTTCTAGCTCCATGGATTCTGCACTCGTGCAAGATGGAGCCCAAAACGCACCCTGCATGCCCCAATACACCATGTTGTCACCAATGACTGTTTCAAACATGTAGGTCAGCCACTTTGGTTTCCACTACCCTACGAACAGTTAATTCAATTCAGAGTTATGGATCACTTAAAGCATTCAAGGACAACTAATAAAGTTTTAGGCTTTATTCTAAAAATGGTTAGCAGTGCTTACCGTATTTCCCTGAAAATAGGTCCTACCCCAATAGTAAGACCTACTCACCTGGTCCGCGGCATCCTGATCGTCTCCAATGGCGCTGTGGCAAACTGCTGAGTCCCCCACATCTGTTATCTCAGCTTCTGCTGGTGATGGGGCTTTGAATACCCCGCCTCCAGCAAAGTGAGCGCTGTGATTGGCTAATTGAGCACCAGTAGCCAATCACAGCCGGGGCTCGATGAGCCAATCATAGCCATTCAGCGAATTACATCATTGAATGGCTATGATTGGCTCATCGAGCACCGGCTGTGATTGGCTGCTGGCGCTCGATTAGCCAATCATAGCCATTCCAATCATAGTATTCAAAGCCCCGTCACCAGGAAGAAGCTTAGCTGTGAGACGAGGAGGACGCAGTTTACCGCAGCGCTGTCGAAGACCATTGGGAGGCATTGGGACTCCCCAGACCAGGTGAGTATAAGACCCCTCCAGAAAATAAGACATTGTGCCCCTTTTGGGGCAAAAATTAATATAAGACAGTGTCTTATGTTCAGGGAAACACAGTAGATAAAAATATACAAAAGGAGATATTGACAAAAAGGGTAAGGAGCATACCAATACACACAAAGGAGTATGAAAACAAAAAGGAATACAATAGTAGGAAATACCAGTCTATGAAGTTGTTTCCAGTAGTGCTGGGGCACGAAGCACATGGAAAGAGGGGCGGGCTGGCATTAGATGAAATGCCTGAGGCTGACAATTTGGGGAGGGGATACCCTTGGTTTTAAAGCCGTCTTTGAGTCACACCTTCACCCTCCTTGTTTTTACATCATTGATAGGCGGGCTGAGTATATGCTCAAATCTTCCAGACAGAGAGCCAATTTAACATTTTGGCCATATTTCCCTAGGAGACCCTCCAATAAGGAAGCTATGGCTGCCATGTTTCATATCATGAATCTACCTACTCGTGAATACCAAACATGATATGTGACAGATGACTAGCTTTGCAGATATGTGATTCTGGGGGTCCTGGGAACTGCACAGTGACAGGAGTATATGCACTGGGTCATCGGTACACTCATGTTGTTGGGCTAGGATCTTCAGATAACCCATAATCCCAGTTATTAATTCCTCCTCTGATTAATGACTGTATCAGGGCTGTGTGCCGCAATGTCTGGGTTGTATATATTGGACACAGGATGGTTGGGGAATATAACACTTGACATCCACTTGTAATGCTTCATTTACATGGGACTGCTGTCGGCTAAACGACTATACAAGAGCTGACATCACCGCTAGTATTTATCGCTTCTGCAGAGCATTTGGACAGGCAGATCACCGCTGACTATTGCTGACTTCTTGCTCGGCACTTTACATTCTTTGTGAAGCACTGAACGGGAAGCGCTAACACACAGCGAGAAGTCAGCGATCAAGCGATGATTTTTATGCTGGTTGAAAGTGAGCGACAAACAAGTAAATATATAGTAAATTATGTTCTGCATATAGACGTAACGATTATCGTGCATTTAATTGTTCCGTGTTAATGGTCCATAAATTGGTAATTTTGTTAACATTACAACAAAGGGTTTCCTTGCTGGTCCCAAAAAGAGCAAGTGACATCAAGACCCCCTCTGTTATAGGCGTGAATGGCAGTGGAATGAGTATTGATGAACTCTGCTTGGCAGAAAATGCACTTAAAGGGGTTGTCCCGCGGCAGCAAGTGGGTCTATACACTTCTGTATGGCCATAATAATGCACTTTGTAATGTACATTGTGCATTAATTATGAGCCATACAGAAGTTATAAAAAGTTTTATACTTACCTGCTCCGTTGCTGGCGTCCTCGTCTCCATGGTGCCGACTAATTTTCGGCCTCCGATGGCCAAATTAGCCGCGCTTGCGCAGTCCGGGTCTTCTGCTGTCTGCAATGGGGCCGCTCGTGCAGAATGCCAACTCCGTGTAGCTCCGCCCCGTCACGTGCCGATTCCAGCCAATCAGGAGGCTGGAATCAGCAATGGACCGCACAGAAGAGCTGCGGTCCACAGAGGAAGAGGATCCCGGCGGCCATCTTCAGCCGGTAAGTATAGAAGTCACCGGAGCGCAGGGATTAAGGTAAGCGCTGAGCGGTTTTTTTTTTAAGTCCCTGCATCGGGGTTGTCTCGCGCCGAACGGGGGGAAGGTTGAAAAAAAAAAAACCCGTTTCGGCGCGGGACAACCCCTTTAACCATTTATCTAGGCCAACCCAACATTCCCCAAATAGAAAGGTGGTAGACTTAAACAGAAAGCTCGTTGACGGTCTACCAGTATCATTACATCACAACCCACTTTGTGAAGTAATAGTGCCCCAATTATGCCCTTAAACAGTAGTAGTGTCCCCATTATGTTCCCAGGCAAACTTAGTTGCCCCTTTGTCGCCCCATACAGTAATAGTGCTAAATAAAATAAAAATATTAAACTCTGAAACTCATCTAACTCTCTTCTCATAATGAGCAGGTCCTATTTCTACAACCCAACGCTGGTGATGTCATTGCGCTGGTTCAGCCAGTGTTGACAAGAAAGTTTGACCGCTCCCAACTCCCAACCAGTTTAAGTTTCCTAAGGCACACAGCTCCCTTCCCCTCCGGACCCGATCGAACCCCCTGTGAGAATGATGGTTACACTCCTAGTTGTTCTCTGTAGAGGAACAAATTGCAAGCAACCTTGCAACTATCAAAAAAGAAACCTTTGTGCACTCTACATGAATCTGAAGGCATATCGATGTAAAGTAATATAACTAGAGATGAGTGAGCACGCTCGGTAAGGTGAGATACTCGAGCGAGCCTCGCTCATGTCGAGTAACTGCCTTCTCCTCCGAGCGTGCTCGGGGGGTAGCAGGGGGCGGCGAGGGAGAGCGGAGGGGAGCCGGGGGGAGAGTGAGAGAGATCTCTCTCTCTCCACCCCGCTACCCTCCGCCGCCTCCCCAGAGCACGCTCGGAGGAGAAGGCAGTTACTCGAGATGAGCGAGGCTCGCTTGAGTATCTCACCTTACTGAGTGTGCTCACTCATCTCTACATAAAACCATGTTTTTGAAAATATTTTTTTAAGTGGCAAAAGAGCCCCAACAAAGGTAGCGTGTGAATGTAACCGTAGATTGCACTTAAATTGCCTGATGAAAAGCAATGCTTCTTATAAGAGGGTTAGCATTTGCTAAATGAGACTAATGTGTGAGAGCTCAGCAAAACTGTTAAACAGGACAGAACCTCCAGGAAAGTGCTCCAAAAATCACACGAGTGTAATGTAAGCAACTCTGAACACTCAGTTACATACGTGGGTGGAGAAAGGGTGAGTGAGAGCATCAAATGAGCAATGCTGACGCCAGAAAGGATTCCTTGTTAGCACATAAAGTCCCTAACTAGAAAATGAATGCAACGGAGTCTAGACAGGAAAAATGGAATGCAAGATTTGGGGCCTATTTTCAAATAAAACGAAGAGCTGGATAACGGGACGTTATGCCAACGACTGGTTAAAACAGTGAAGAATTGGTCATAAAAAACACATTACAGCAGATGGAACTCTACGAAGCTCAGAGCTCAAGCCAGATTTTACAGATTCATAGATCTGTCAATGATGGCAATGATAGTTTACAAGATTCCTCGTGCATGGGAAATACATTTTGTTGCCTTTCGTGTCAACCCAGCATGGGCGTTCATCTGGCAATGTTAAAAGTGTTTATTGTCTTTACTGTCTGTGAAAAGTGGGTTACAAATGTACAATGACTTGGCTATATAGAAAGACAAAACCAATAATAAAGGAAATTAACACTAAATTTCAGCTTTTGTTGAAAGCTCAATTACAAAGCTTCTGCAAACTGAGAAAATAATGAAACTGTTATCCCGGTAACTCGGCAGTCTCTGTTCGGCTGGGCATACAGGCCCACATCTGGAGCAATAATCTTTTGACACTTTCCTGGGCTGTATACACACAAATGATGTCATCATTACATAGGTGTCAGTCTTTACACAAAGACCCCATCCAGGCATCTGTATACGGGATCCACATCAAATAGATTCTGAATACAATGACCATAGAAGTGTATGGAATCATATCTCCAATCATACACAAAGGGAAAAATACTGTGGCTCGCAGAGGCACCACAAGAAGTGTATATACAGACCCACAGTGTGATCTGTTGGTGGTGATATTACTTGTAAGTATCACTCATGAAGACTTGGTTATTCGCTTGGAATCATGGTAGGAGTAGAAGCACCAGAGTAAGGTTACCTATATGTAATGATCCGATTCATGGTTGAAGTCCCTTGTCGTATCTGGTGCGGATCGGTAGCATGGTCAGGGAAAGCTAGAGGTCAGTACACAAGTAGGTATCGGTTTGCAGTATAGAGAAGTGGGTGGGTGGCGTAGTCAGGGAATCCAGAGGACTGTGTTTCCCTGAAAATAAGCCCAAAAGAGGCACTAAGTCTTATTTTCGGGGATGTTTTATTATACTTACCTAGCAGGCTCGGTCCAGGTCCCCCCACTGCTCTCTGGACCTCCGATGCGCTGAGCTGCAGCATTGAATGGCCAATTCATAAATTCTGCCTCCACAATGTGATGGCTGTGATTGGTTCTTGACCGCTGCTCAGCCAATCAATGCCATCCTGTTTGATCATCAAGCGCTGCATTTATTGGCTGAGCAGCGCATGAGAACTAACCAGAGCCATCGCTTTCTGGAGGTGGCATTTATGAATCCCGTAACCAGGAAGTGATCTTCGGTGGAGCTCCTGACAACAGCAGGAGGACCCGGACTGAGCCTGTTAGGTAAGTATTCCTTTTTTTAATGTAATGCAGCTAGGGCTTATTTTTGATGTAGAGCTTATATTTCAAGCATCCCTGAAAAATCCAGAAAAAATCAGGGTAGGGCTTATTTTTTGGAGAAACAGGGTAATAGCTATTGCAGAAGGAGGAGTAGTTAGTTGGAGGAGCTTGACTACAGGCTGGGAGCTCAATAATCGCACAATGAGAGAGACAGGCCAAGCTTATATAGGGCATCTAATCAGGAAAACAGGGTTGAGCCAAACAGGAAAACAGGAAGTAGATTAACAGGAGGAACGAATAAAGACAATGTTCAGCAAAGGAGCTAACCAGTACTCTAAATAGCTCAGCAGGATGGGCCGCCTGGAATACAGGAGCTACTGGGTTTGAGACCCAATACTATACACATTAGATATCTGTCAGCTGAAAGCTCCTTTGGCCAATAGTTATTTTTCTTGACTCTCATCAGACACATGAACGCTCTGGTCAGCTGAACATGTATGTGTTCTCAACAGGAAAAGGGAGGTAAGCTGCTGTCAGACACCTCTGATAGCGGCTTATCTCTCGAGAACAAAAGGATTGGACAGTTGAAATCCAATCTCATTTCCCTGCCATCTGCCATCAAAGGATTAGGCTTGTATTGTATGTTGGTGCTTTAGATATCACTGTACATGTACACTTACAAATTATAATTTCGATGTACTAATATTAGCGTATTGAGAACTGCATACAAAAGATGTAATGTGTACAATCGGTGGTGAATTTGCCACTTGGCACTGAAGTTCAAAGAGTCAGCAGAGTGTTTTTTTTTCTTTCGCCTAACAGTTGCCACTTGTTTCTCTCACCAGACTGGAGGAGGAGAGCTGCAGAAGTGCTATGGGACCACTCCCGAAACAGCAGCAGACACACTACAACCTTCTTTGTAACTATGACGCTATTGTGTTAAGATGGGTGTAATATTTCTGTTGCTGTCCAGACATTCAGAGGGCCTGTGTACTGTGGGAGGAAGGAAGCACTATTAAATAGTGAGACTAGAAAGAGGGCACTATTATCTAGTGGGGCCACAAAGGGGACAGTATTAGAAAGTCAGGCCATGGAAAAGGTGGCAGTGGCGCGTCTTCTATATATAGCAAGAAAACTGATAGTGCAGCACGGGCTACATGAGCTACCTCCTACAATAAAAGATTTTCGTAACAGAGTTAGCAAACTTTCATTGTGAGGAAAAAGGTATATATATGAAACACAATTCGAGGAAGAAATTAACGATGTGGCAAAAATGGTTTAACACCCCGGGACTGGCCCCACTTAATCTGATCAGTATGATGTTATTGGGTAGATTAAGAGCCAACCCCAGGTTTATCCTTTTGTCTTGGAGTATGTCTGTATGCATGGATTGAGATGATAATATTGATGTATGAACGCAGTTACTTCTCACTGATTTTTAATATACGTTGAATGTCCTTTAGAATTGTCTAAATCTTAAGCTTAATAAGGCCATATGTTCATGGTGTACACTGTTCATAACGCTCTTGAATGTCCTATACGCAACTCATGAAACCTCGGATTATGGCATCATATTGTAGGACATGGCGAATTCTGGACAATATCCTCAGTAATGGACTTCCACCGCATATCGGACTGTTACTATGAGAGGGAGCTGAGAGGGGAGGGGAGGGAGAGAATTACTTACATTTTTTGTTTTGTTTCTTGGGATGTGGGAATTTGTATGTTTTGAAAAAAATGATAAATGTTCAATAAAAACTATTTGATTCAAAAAGAAAGTCAGGCCATGGAGGGTAAACTGTTACCAAGTGAGGCAACAGAGAGGGCACTATTGCCTAGTGAGGTCACAGAGGGAGTACTATTACCAAGTGGGGTCATAAAGGAGTCGGTATAATTAAGCCTGGCCACAGAGGGATCAATATTACTATGTATGGAGCACTGAGAGTCACATTGGAAGAAGCAGCAAGATGGGGAGAGTGTGCAGAGATAAATTGTGGCTGGAAAAAGTGTTCCTGACAGTTCAGGTCTATTTAGAGAAGAAAAGGGAAAGCAGGCACCTCCAATCAGAGCACTGTAGTCACTATCAGGCCAAATTGAGACAAGAATTGGTGTCCCAGTCCAACCATTGGTCTACTGACCTGACCTCCCATCATCATAGGTCCCTATAGATCCAAAAATACACACATATTATGCTCATATGAAACTGGCTATAGAGAGAGGAAATATAGTGCTTGGTACTAGTGCTGTATTTATTTTATGTGCGTGGTTTTGGTGCCATATTTATGTTATTTGCTTGGTTCTGGTGCCGTGTTTATGTTGTTTGCTTGGTTCTGGTGCCATACAATGTGAGCTTGGTTCTGCTTCTGTATTTATGTTATGAGCTTGGTTCTGGTGCTGTGTACATACACTGAGATTAGTTTTGGTACCATATTCATGTTAAATACAGTAGATAAACAGGTTCAGGGTAGAAACACACAATTTATTTGGCTGCACATGGCCAAACCACACCCACCTGCAAAATATTGTCTGTAGTTTTTCCGGCCATTGTCTGTTGGGCATGGTTTGGCTGTATGTGGCCATACTATATGTTTACACTTTTAGGGTGGGGGCGACTACTGTATGCTTACCCGTAGGATAAAATTTGCCAGCCAGCCCCTGGTGCAACCCTAAAATTGACAGGAAAGGAACAACATTCCTACTATCATGAATACTAAGTATCTAGTCACTTGTATACTGATGTACTGCTTGTGGCTTCTTCCACCATTCTTTTCACTTCCTCATCAGGGTACACATACAAAATCACCTGAAACCCCCTATGGAGGAACTTTGTTATGGGAAGTAGTGGGATACAGTAACACTATATATTAACCCACTACATGTCATAAGTACTCACACTCCTGTTTACAGAAGGTGATTATTGCATCACCCACTCTAGTTACCAGAGTAGTAATGGACTAGCAGTTATTGAAATCTGTCATAAACCAATAAACATTTTCTACATATGGACTTTCAAGTCTACCTCACATTTTATACCTTCCTTTAGTTTTTTATTATATGACTTGATTTTTAAAGTGGTGTTCCCATCATATATATTTATTGCATATGTATAGATTATGTCATAAATGCATGATAGGTGTGGGACCAATCTCTGGCATCATCCCCTTTCGGGACACCGGGATTGCCATAACCCTCATGAGTTTATATAAAAGTTAGTGCTCTTAAAGGGAACTTCTTATTAGCTTTTTGTTACCATACCAAGGACATGTTGGAATAGTACTTTTGAATACTATTCCAACTATATCTTTGTTAAAATTGTCAGGTTGGCCTTTTTCAATAACAAGAACTTTCATAAGAGCCCACGCTCTATTGACATAACATACCTGGAGTCATCGTGGGAGTGTTGAAGCCGTTCAGAGTCATTGCTGCATTCATATCCATTCCTGTGTGATCGACATCGCCCTTGCTGTCAGTGTTTTATTATATGTTGTTTATGATGTATATGTCCATCATGAGCTGGTTTAACTCCAGCTCCATTATGGGCAGAGGCGTAACTTGAAGCTCCTGGGCCCCAATGCAAAACCTGAAACGGGGCCCCCAACTATAACGCTTTATTCATAGTACTGGGCTCCCTATATAGAGAAGAGGGACCTCAAGGGCCGCCTAAGGCTCCTGGGCCCGGGTGCAACCGCATCCCCTGCATCCTCTATAGTTACGCCCCTAATTATGGGTATATGTGCCATGAGATCTCCCGGATACTGCCACTGTACCCGGAAGATTAGCGGCCAGAGTCTAGCTGACACAAATTGCTAACACACATATATAAATTTGGTATAGCCATAATCATATTGACCTAAACAATAAAGTTAACATATTACTTTTACTGAAAAGGAGTTCTGAAAAAAAGAAAACAATGCCAGAATTGCTGTTTTTTGTTCATCTGCCTCCCAAAACATGCAACAAAAAGTGATCAAGAAGCTGCATCTCCAAAATGGTACCAATGGAAACTACAACTTATCCTGCAAAAAACTTGACTTAAAAATGTTATGGGTCTTGGAATGCGGCAATGCAAATATAATTTCTTTAAAGTGTTTTTATTGTGGAAAAGTAGTAACATAGAAAGCTATATATATTTGGTATTGCCATATTTGTATTGACCAGCAGAATAATTCTAACATCATTTATACTGTACGGGGAATCCCCCCAAATTTATGAAAGTTTTTTTCCATACTCCCCCCCCCCCAAAAAAAAATTAATAAATGTTAAACAATGTATTATCTGTACCCCAAAGTTTGGCCATTAAAAAAACCCAACTTGCCCCACAAAAAATAAGCCCTCATACAGCTGTGTCAACAAAAAAAAATGTTATAATTCTTGGAACATGAACGAAAAACAAGAAAAATTGCCTAGTTATTAAAGGCGCAGAATAGGCTGGCCACTAAAGGATTAATATAAATGTTGAAAAATATATTTAATAAATCAAAGAATAAAAAATAAAAAAAACAACAAAAATCACTATTTTCTAGAGATGAGCGAACACCAAAATGTTCGGGTGTTCGTTATTCGTAACGAACTTCCCGTGATGCTCGAGGGTTCGTTTCGAACAACGAACCCCATTGAAGTCAATGGGCGACCAGAACATTTTTGTATTTCGCCGATGCTCGCTAAGGTTTTCATGTGTGAAAATCTGGGCAATTCAGGAAAGTGATGGGAATGACACAGTGACGGATAGGGCAGGCGAGGGGCTACATGTTGGGCTGCATCCTAAGTTCACAGGTCCCACTATTAAGCCACAATAGCGGCAAGAGTGGGCCCCCCCCCCTCCCAACAACTTTTACTTCTGAAAAGCCCTCATTAGCATGGCATACCTTTGCTAAGCACCACACTACCTCCAACAAAGCACAATCACTGCCTGCATGACACTCCACTGACACTTCTCCTGAGTTACATGCTGCCCAACCGCACCCCCTCCCCCCCACAGCGCACACCAAAGTGTCCCTGCGCAGCCTTCAGCTGCCCTCATGCCACACCACGCTCATGTCTATTTAGAATTGCGTCTGCCATGACGAGGGACCTCAGGCATACACTGCAGAGGTTGGCACGGCTAGGCAGCGACCCTCTTTAAAAGTGGCGGAGCGATAGCCCACAATGCTGTACAGAAGCAATGAGAAATAGAATCCTGTGCCACCGCCATCAGGAGCTGCACACGTGGGCATAGCAATGGGGAACCTATGTGCCACACACTATTCATTCTGTCAAGGTGTCTGCATGCCCCAGTCAGACCGGGCTTTTTAATTCATAGACACAGGCAGGTACAACTCCCTATTGTGAAGTCCCTGTCGACCCACAGCATGGGTGGCTCCCTGGAACCCACCGGCGGTACACAGAAATATCCCATTGCATTGCCCAACACAGCTGAGGTAGTAATGTCGTGCTTAATGCAGGTGGGCTTCGGCCCACACTGCATGCCCCAGTCAGACTGGGGTTCTTTACAAGTGGACACATGTAGGTTTAACTCCCTGTGGACCCACTGCCTGGGTGGGTGCCAGGAAGCCACCGGCGGTACATAGAAATATCCCATTGCATTGCCCAACACAGCTGAGGTAGTAATGTCGTGCGTAATACAGGTGGGCTTCGGCCCACACTGCATGCCCCAGTCAGACGGGTTCTTTAGAAGTGTACAGATGTATTAAAAACTCAGTGTGCACCTACAGCATGGGTGGCTCCCTGGAACCCACCGGCGGTACACAAAAATATCCCATTGCATTGCCCAACACAGCTGAGGTAGTAATGTCGTGCGTAATACAGGTGGGCTTCGGCCCACACTGCATGCCCCAGTCAGACTGGGGTTCTTTACAAGTGGACACATGTAGGTTTAACTCCCTGTGGACCCACTGCCTGGGTGGGTGCCAGGAAGCCACCGGCGGTACATAGAAATATCCCATTGCATTGCCCAACACAGCTGAGGTAACGTCAGCTGTAATGCAGGTGGGCTAAAAATTAATTTGATTACACTGTAGGCGAGGGCCCACAAAAATTGCTGTATCAACAGTACTAATGTACATCCCAAAAATTGGCCATGGCCAGCCAAGAGGGCAGGTGAAACCCATTAATCGCTTTGGTTAATGTGGCTTAAGTGGTAACTAGGCCTGGAGGCAGCCCAGTGTAACGAAAAATTGGTTCAAGTTAAAGTTCCAACGCTTTTAAGCTAATTGAAACTTATAAAAATTGTTCTGAAAAATTATTTGAGTGAGCCTTGTGGCCCTAAGAAAAATTGCCCGTTCAGCGTGATTACGTGAGGTTTCAGGAGGAGGAGCAGCAGGAGGAGGAGGAGGAATATTAGACACAGATTGATGAAGCACAAATGTCCCCGTTTTGGATGGTGAGAGAGAACGTAGCTTCCATCCGCGGGTGCAGCCTACGTATTGCTTACGTATCGCTGCTGTCCGCTGGTGGAGAACAGAAGTCTGGCGAAATCCAGCCTTTGTTCATCTTGATGAGTGTTAGCCTGTCGGCACTGTCGGTTGACAAGCGGCTACGCTTATCGGTGATGATTCCCCCAGCCGCACTAAACACCCTCTCCGACAACACGCTAGCCGCAGGACAAGCAAGCACCTCAAGGGCATACAGGGCTAGTTCAGGCCACGTGTCCAGCTTCGACACCCAGTAGTTGTAGGGGGCAGAGGCGTCACCAAGGATGGTCGTGCGATCCGCTACGTACTCCCTCACCATCCTTTTGCAGTGCTCCCGCCGACTCAGCCGTGACTGGGGAGCGGTGACACAGTCTTGGTGGGGAGCCATAAAGCTGGCCAGGCCCTTAAAGACTGTTGCACTGCCTGGGATGTACATGCTGCTCGATCTACGCACATCCCCTGCAACATGGCCCTCGGAACTGCGCCTTCTGCCACTAGCGCTGTCGGCTGGGAATTTTACCATCAGCTTGTCCGCAAGGGTCCTGTGGTATAGCAACACTCTCGAACCCCTTTCCTCTTCGGGAATCAGAGTGGGCAGGTTCTCCTTATACCGTGGATCGAGCAGTGTGTACACCCAGTAATCCGTAGTGGCCAGAATGCGTGCAACGCGAGGGTCACGAGAAAGGCATCCTAACATGAAGTCAGCCATGTGTGCCAGGGTACCTGTACGCAACACATGGCTGTCTTCACTAGGAAGATCACTTTCAGGATCCTCCTCCTCCTCCTCCTCCTCAGGCCATACACGCTGAAAGGATGACAGGCAATCAGCCGGTGTACCGTCAGCAGCGGGCCAAGCTGTCTCTTCCCCCTCCTCCTCATCCTCCTCCTCCTCCTGTACGCGCTGTGAAATAGACAGGAGGGTGCCCTGACTATCCAGCGGCATACTGTCTTCCCCCGCCCCCGTTTCCGAGCGCAAAGCAGCTGCCTTTATGGTTTGCAGGGAATTTCTCAAGATGCATAGCAGAGGAATGGTGACGCTAATGATTGTAGCATCGCCGCTCACCACCTGGGTAGACTCCTCAAAATTACCAAGGACATGGCAGATGTCTGCCAACCAGGCCCACTCTTCTGAAAGGAATTGAGGAGGCTGACTCCCACTGCGCCGCCCATGTTGGAGTTGGTATTCGACTATAGCTCTACGCTGTTCATAGAGCCTGGCCAACATGTGGAGCGTAGAGTTCCACCGTGTGGGCACGTCGCACAGCAGTCGGTGCACTGGCAGCTTAAAGTGATGTTGCAGGGTGCGCAGGGTGGCAGCGTCCGTGTGGGACTTGCGGAAATGTGCGCAGAGCCGGCGCGCCTTTACGAGCAGGTCTGACAAGCGTGGGTAGCTTTTCAGAAACCGCTGAACCACCAAATTAAAGACGTGGGCCAGGCATGGCACGTGCGTGAGGCTGCCGAGCTGCAGAGCCGCCACCAGGTTACGGCCGTTGTCACACACGACCATGCCCGGTTGGAGGCTCAGCGGCGCAAGCCAGCGGTCGGTCTGCTGTGTCAGACCCTGCAGCAGTTCGTGGGCCGTGTGCCTCTTATCGCCTAAGCTGAGTAGTTTCAGCACGGCCTGCTGACGCTTGCCCACCGCTGTGCTGCCACACCGCGCGACACCGACTGCTGGCGACATGCTGCTGCTAACACATCTTGATTGTGAGACAGAGGAGGAGGAGGAGGAGGAGGAGGGTGCTTTAGTGGAGGAAGCATACACCTCCGCAGATACCACCACCGAGCTGGGGCCCGCAATTCTGGGGGTGGGTAGGACGTGAGCGGTCCCAGGCTCTGACTCTGTCCCAGCCTCCACTAAATTCACCCAATGTGCCGTCAGGGAGATGTAGTGGCCCTGCCCGCCTGTGCTTGTCCACGTGTCCGTAGTTAAGTGGACCGTGGCAGTAACCGCGTTGGTGAGGGCGCGCACAATGTTGCGGGAGACGTGGTCGTGCAGGGCTGGGACGGCACATCGGGAAAAGTAGTGGCGACTGGGAACTGAGTAGCGCGGGGCCGCCGCCTCCATGATACTTTTGAAGGACTCCGTTTCCACAACCCTATACGGCAGCATCTCAAGGCTGATGAATTTTGCGATGCGGACGGTTAACGTTTGAGCGTGCGGGTGCGTGGCGGCGTACTTGCGCTTGCGCTCGAACACTTGCGCAAGCGACGGCTGAACGGTGCGCTGAACTACACTGCTGGATGGGGCCGAGGACAGCGGAGATGAGGGTGTGGGTGCAGGCCATGAGGCGGTAGTGCCTGTGTCCTGAGAGGGGGGTTGCATCTCAGTGGCAGGTTGGGGCACAGGGGGAGAGGCAGGGGTGCAAACCGGAGGCGGTGAACGGCCTTCGTCCCACCTTGTGGGGTGCTTGGCCATCATATGTCTGCGCATGGTGGTGGTGGTGAGGCTGTTGGTGTTGGCTCCCCGGCTGAGCTTTGCGCAACAAAGGTTGCACACCACTGTTCGTCGGTCGTCAGGCGTCTCTGTGAAAAACTGCCAGACCTTAGAGCACCTCGGCCTCTGCAGGGTGGCATGGCGCGGGGGGGCGCTTTGGGAAACACTTGGTGGATTATTCGGTCTGGCCCTGCCTCTACCCCTGGCCCTGGCCACCGCACTGCCTCTTGCAACCTGCCCTGCTGATGCCCTTGACTCCCCCTCTGAAGACCTGTCCTCCTGAGTAAGCGTTGCACACCAGGTGGGGTCAGTCACCTCATCGTCCTGCTGCTCTTCCTCCGAATCCTCTGTGCGCTGCTCCCTGGGACTTACTGCCCTTACTACTACCTCACTGCAAGACAACTGTGTCTGATCGTCATCGTCCTCCTCACCCACAGAAAGTTGTTGAGACAGTTGGCGGAAGTCCCCAGCCTCTTCCCCCGGACCCCGGGAACTTTCGAATGGTTGGGCATCAGTGACGATAAACTCCTCTGGTGGGAGAGGAACCGCTGCTGCCCAATCTAAGCAGGGGCCCGAGAACAGTTCCTGGGAGTGTTCCCGCTCCTGAGCAGGTGTCATTGTAGTGGAGTGAGGAGGCTGGGAGGAAGGAGGAGCAGCAGACAGAGGATTCGGATTGGCAGCAGTGGACGGCGCAGAACTGCGGGTAGACGATAGGTTGCTCGAAGCACTTTCTGCCATCCAGGACAGGACCTGCTCACACTGCTCATTTTCTAATAACCGTCTCCCGCGTGGACCCATTAATTGGGCGATGAATGTGGGGACGCCAGAAACGTGCCTCTCTCCTAATCGCGCAGCAGACAGCTGCGACACACCTGGATCAGGAGCTTGGCCTGTGCCCACACCCTCACTTGGCCCTCCGCGTCCTCGGCCACGTCCACGTCCACGTCCTCTAGGCTTACCCCTACCCCTCAGCATGCTGTATTACCAGTGATTAGATTTCCCAGGCAGGAAATAAATTGGCGCAAGACTGCAGGCCAAATATAATTTTTGCCCTTTTTGGAAAACGAAAGGCCCCACTGCCTCTAGTGAATGAATTATCTAAGTTTAATAACTGCGCTGTGTCCCTGCTTATGTGTCACAGAACGTGAGGGTAGCAGAGTTATTAACTGTGGCAGAGCAGGTATTTTTTTTCCCAATTAAGGAAAGCAAATGGCGAAGCCAGCAGTAAAGCGTAGCTGGCTGCGTATGATTTAGCAATGTTTTTCACGCAGCTCACACGTCTCCACAGGCGTAAGGACGGACACAGGCTGGACAAATAGATTTCTTTTCAGTTTTTTCCCACCAACAGGCAGCACTGCGTATATTCAATGAACCTGCGAAGTTTAATAACTGCGCTGTGTCCCTGCTTATGTGTCACAGAACGTGAGGGTAGCAGAGTTATTAACTGTGGCAGAGCAGGTATTTTTTTTCCCAATTAAGGAAAGCAAATGGCGAAGCCAGCAGTAAAGCGTAGCTGGCTGCGTATGATTTAGCAATGTTTTTCACGCAGCTCACACGTCTCCACAGGCGTAAGGACGGACACAGGCTGGACAAATAGATTTCTTTTCAGTTTTTTCCCACCAACAGGCAGCACTGCGTATATTCAATGAACCTGCGAAGTTTAATAACTGCGCTGTGTCCCTGCTTATGTGTCACAGAACGTGAGGGTAGCAGAGTTATTATAACTCTTGGAGAGCAGGTATTTTTTTTCCCAATTAAGGAAAGCAAATGGCGAAGCCAGCAGTAAAGCGTAGCTGGCTGCGTATGATTTAGCAATGTTTTTCACGCAGCTCACACGTCTCCACAGGCGTAAGGACGGACACAGGCTGGACAAATAGATTTCTTTTCAGTTTTTTCCCACCAACAGGCAGCACTGCGTATATTCAATGAACCTGCGAAGTTTAATAACTGCGCTGTGTCCCTGCTTATGTGTCACAGAACGTGAGGGTAGCAGAGTTATTATAACTCTTGGAGAGCAGGTATTTTTTTTCCCAATTAAGGAAAGCAAATGGCGAACCCAGCAGTAAACCGTAGCTGGCTGCGTATGATTTAGCAATGTTTTTCACGCAGCTCACACGTCTCCACAGGCGTAAGGACGGACACAGGCTGGACAAATAGATTTCTTTTCAGTTTTTTCCCACCAACAGGCAGCACTGCGTATATTCAATGAACCTGAGAAGTTTAATAACTGCGCTGTGTCCCTGCTTATGTGTCACAGAACGTGAGGGTAGCAGAGTTATTAACTGTGGCAGAGCAGGTATTTTTTTTCCCAATTAAGGAAAGCAAATGGCGAAGCCAGCAGTAAAGCGTAGCTGGGTGCGTATGATTTAGCAATGTTTTTCACGCAGCTCACACGTGTCCACAGGCGTTAGGACGGACAGAGGCTGGACAAATAGATTTGTTTTCAGGTTTTTCCCACCAACAGGCAGCACTGCGTATATTCTATGAATAATAACTGTGTTGTGGCCCTGCCTATACAATTCTTTCCCTGCAGTATCAATGGAGGGTGGAATGCTCTGCAGAGGCGATTTTGAGAAGCCCAAAAAAAATGCAGCACAGCCAACAGCAGCCTGGACAGTACTGCACACGGATAAATATGGCCCTAGAAAGGACCGTTGAGGTTCTTGAAGGCTACACTCACTCCTAACACTCTCCCTGCCTATGCAGCACTTCTGTCCCTAATGCCAGGTGCAACGGTCTGCAGAGGCGACTTTGAGAAAAAAAAAAATCCCACTGCTAACAGCAGCCAACACACAGCTATCAGTGGCCCTAATAAGGACCTTTGGGGGGTCTTGAAGCCTACACTAACTACCAATTCTTTCCCTACAGCAGCTCCGGTATAAACAGCACTGTCCCTCATCTAACTCACACCGCATCTGAGGCGAGCCGCGGGAGGGGCCGACTTTTATATTAGGCGAACACCTGATCTCGCCAGCCACTCACAGCAGGGGGGTGGTATAGGGCTTAAACGTTGCAGGGGGAAGTTGTAATGCCTTCCCTGTCTTTCAATTGGCCAGAAAAGCGCGCTAACGTCTCAGGGAAGGAAGTGAAAGTAACCAGAACACCGCATGGTGTTCGTCACGAATAACGAACATCCCGAACACCCTAATATTCGCACGAATATCAAGCTCGGACGAACGCGTTCGCTCATCTCTACTATTTTCCCTCTTTCGTCACTTATGTTAAAAAAGACAATAAGAAAAGAACACATAGTTGGTATTGCAGCGTTCATAACAACCCGTGCTGTAAAGCGAATACTTAATTTATTCCGCATGGTGAATGCAGTGAAGTATAAAATAAACAATTCCAGAGTGGCTGCTTTTTGGGTTATCTCTCCTCCAAAAATGAAATAAAAGAGGATCAAAAATGTGTACTGCCAAACAATACAAATAAAAACTAAAGCCTGCATCCTCATCCAGCTTTGTCAAAGGAAAAATAAAAAAGTAATGGCTCCCTGAAGTTGGGGATGCAATTTATTTTCTATGAAAAATGTTTATATTGTGCAAGGTAGAAAAAACCTGAAACAACTATACATTTGGTATTGCGGTAATCATACCGGCTCACAGCATGAAGGTGACATGTTAGTTATGCCACATGTTAATAAATGTTAGCCAATAGGTTATATGTCTGGTTTTTGACACAGAAATCATACAGATTTTGGATTTTACGCTGCAGAAAAGCTGTACAATTTTCATCTAAGTGTGAACATATCCGTTTTACACTTTAATATGCTTAGTATACTAAAGAATTATTATCTGTCAGTGTAAAACTGTCAAAGGCAACCCATTAGAAACCCCCAATTGTGTTCAATATACCATGACCACTATTGATGGCAGCATCTGGGGGTCAGAGCTATCTCTGGTTGTTACAGCTGGAATCCGTCTGTCATTCAACACTGTCAGTTCTGCTGGCCATATTTAAATGTTTGAAACAAAAATTGCCTAGTTATTAAAGGTGCAGAATATGCTGGCCACTAAAGGGTTAATATAAATGTTGAAAAATATATTTAATAAATCAAAGAATAAAAAAAATCACTATTTTCCCTCTTGCGTCACTTTAGTATGTTATTATGCTATTATGCTGGTATTCCCAGTGGGATACCAGCTGAAAGCTCAGATAACAAAGTAGCTGTCAGTGCTTTTGCTGTTTCTTGGAGCTTTCAGCTCCGCGGGACACCACTGATAGCTCCAAGAACAAAGCAGCTGTTTTGTATATGCAAACAGCTGCTTTGTTTTCTCAATCAGTGGTGTCACACTCCACCTGCATTAACTCTTTAAAGTAGCTAATTAGATACTTAAGAGTTATACAAAGATGACCGCTCAAAACTGTCACTCAAACTGCCGTTTGAGTGATTTTTGAGTGATCATCTTTCAGTCTAAATGCATCTTAACCCTCTCAAGACAAGTAACTGAACTGTATAACAGATTTCGCAGTTTTCCTTCTAATTTCTACATGCTCTGACCATTTTCTCACATCTTTCCAAATAGAAACTTCTGTATGAAGGCCTTTATTCTGAATCAATAATCATTTATCTATCCTTTGCAACCACTTGCAAACTTTCTCTCTATCCACAGCCAAACATCCAGTCTTTGGTGTACCCTTTTTTGGCACTCCCGGAGTACCCATATGCCAGAATGATTGAGCATGACCTCCACTGGGTCATCTCTTTGTCCCTCCCACATTTATTTACTCATCTCAAACAAACTGCAGCTGCAAAATCATTCTCTGAATGATTACTTGATGGAAACTTCCCCAAGGTCTTTTAATCCACTAATTTGGAATTCTGCTAATTTAGAATTCCTACTACAATGTCATCCTAATGGAAACTTCCCTGAAATCTTTTAATTTGTTAGTCTGGAGTATCAGACTCTGGTTTCAGCACTCTGGCAGCCGGGTAGCCCTTAGACCAAATAAACACAAAGCTACCAGTATGAGACTGAAATCTTTGACTTAATATACATCTATCCAGCACAGATCAATCTCATAACGTGTTACATTGGACATTTGTACAGGTTATTAACATGCACTTCTCTATTACTACAAACAAGTCTGGTTATTCAACCTCGAGAATTTGCTCTATTTCTTATGACCCAGATAAAAGAGACCGTTGTCCTTATTCTAGCAGTCTATCTGTCAAGACACACAAAGCCACCGAGAACAGCCACTACATTTTAACTCAGGTCTAGTTATCTCTGTATCGTAGTCTCACAGTGCAAACACATTAAAATATCCTATTGTCTTAGGGAGGAGAACAGTGTGGCAATTGTAGGTCCTAAATTCTTTGTTCTGTCTGTAAATCTTCTAACCACAGATGGGGTATTATAAACACACATCTATAAAAATCTCTTACTTTCTCCACCTTGATAGAACATATATACTCAGAACAACATGTCTGAGACATTTGAATCATACTTGTTAGAAATTTTATCACTGAAAAGGCCTTGACACTAAAAGAAAACTTTATTAATTTATAAGAATAAAAAAACACTTCCTAACCCACTAGGGTGGTTAACCTAAACAGACACACAGCTACAGACACAAACATATAACCATTCATCTGAATGAAAGATGAATGTAAGGGTGGACAAGAGAATGAAAAAATTACTGGGTACAGAATACCCCAAGGTGTTACAGCGTATTAATATTACATGTAGCGTGTAGTGTAGTGTGTATTGCCACCCACTAAGATAGTAGTAATGGTCTATCCAAACCCGTAGTTCACTAATTAGACTATACCTTTAGGACATCGCTCCAAAAAAATCTCTTTTAGTGACTCCTGGCGATAACTAGTCCAGTTCAGTCACAGCGTTACATTACGGTGCTGTTGGACTATTAACCCTTTTTACACTAATCAGTGAACTACGGGTTTGGATAGACCATTACTACTATCTTAGTGGGTGGCAATACACACTAATACGTGGGTTTAGCAATATGGCATCATAGGACCACTATCTATTTGATACTTACAGCAACCCAATCAAGAGGTCATACAGTTGCTGATCAAATAGTACTCACATCTATCCTACATCAATTGATTACTATGTCAATCATGTTTGACTCTAAACTGTCCTGATAGGTAGCGTCATACCATTATCGCTACATTTAATATTAATACCCTGTAACACCTTGGGGTATTTTGTACCCAGTAATTTTTTCATTCTATTGTCCACCCTTACATTCATCTTTCATTCAGATGAATGGCTATATGTTTGTGTCTGTAGCTGTGTGTCTGTTTAGGTTAACCACCCTAGTGGGTTAGGAAGTGTTTTTTTATTCTTATAAATTAATAAAGTTTTCTTTTAGTGTCAAGGCCTTTTCAGTGATAAAGTTATATTTGCTCCAAGAGCCTTAATTGCCACAGTGACGTTTATACTTGTTAGAAATCATTTGAGCAGATTGTCGAATACCTGACTTGCGCCATGACAGAAAGTAAAAGCAGCAGTAAATAGCTGTAACAAACAAAAGTAGTTACTTACCACTGCTCATCTTCCTGTCTAACCGCTACTTGGATAACTCTGCCCTGTGCCAGTCACTACACTGTCTGCCCGTCAAATACAGAATTCAATTTAAACTCACCATCCTTATCCACAAAGCCCACCAAAGTACCATGCCGCCCTACATTGCTCCCTTCATCTCAGACCAACACCCAGCCTGTACTCTCCACTCCACTAACGAAATCAGATTAAGTGCCCCTTTAATTGGAACCTCTCATTCCCGCCTCAAAGCCTTCTTCACAGCAGCACCAGTCCTCTGAAACGCTCTGCACAAAACTATCCGGGCAATCCCTGACTCACACAACTTCAGGAGTGCTCTAAAAATGCACCTCTTCAGGGAGGCATAAACCAAAGCCCTCTTTACACTGCCTGATAACATGCTCCCTGTACTGCCAACTGCAATCTCTGCTAGTTGTAACCAACCACCCCCTGCAGTCATACCGATTCAGCCATTATACCACTCAACCTGACCATTATCTATGTGTATAGCATCCCATCCTCTCCACCTCGCCATACCATGCACATCTCCAGCCCCCTTTCCCTCTATATTACACCATTATTTGTAGTATGTAAGCTCATTGGAGCAGGACCATCACCCCTACTGTCATCAACTGATTACTTCATGTAACCGTGGTTTTGTTTTTATTCCCTTGTTTTGTAACCATTGCAAAATATGTTGGTGCTATATAAATAAAGGTTATTATTATTATTTAATTTACTGGTGCTTAGACTCAATCCGTATTTGGCAATTCATTGGACTTCTTAGTTTGCATGCCTTCTACACAAAGAAACTATTAGAATAAATTTAGATTTGGCAATAAAGCTACCGGGATCTGAGTTTTCTCATGTGTCCAAATTAATTAACAATGATTATCGGAGAAAGAACAAGAGACATCAATTGTGTGAAGTTACCACTGTCCTCTTTCTAAATGATCAATTCAGTGTTATCTTTATTAATAGTGCAAAGTAGAACAAAGAAATGTGTAGTGTCCAATCATGGTGGACAACGCCTTTAAAGTAGCAAATCATTAATTACTAATGAATGAATACATAATGTGACATGTGCTTATATTATCTTTAATAAGGGTAAAGGAATGTGTATATATTAACTAAAAATGGTCTCCAGAAAACACTCAAGACCGCACTTGCCTCGGACTAACCTGTATACTAGCCGTTGATAAACAAATGTAATACGGAGATAATCCTAATACTTTTACATCGTAGAACCGTTCAGAATTTGAAAAATAATACATTATTTGTCGTCAGGGATAGAAACATGATGCTGTGGCTGCTGGAGCATTATGTCATAGAAGCCAAAAGACAGCTGAGTAATTCTAGCTTCTATACTCTTTTGGCATCTGACTTCCCATATATATACAAACATAAGTTTGATAACTTGTTGGAAACAGCCGCAACTCATAGCATTCTTAATAAGAAAGAAATTACTTATTTGAGGTTAGAGAAACCGGTGGTCAACACCTTTTATTTGGTACCCAAGTTCCACAAATCCTTTGAAAATCCACCAGGGAGGCCTAAAGTCTCAGGCTCGGGGACCCTGTGAAAAAAGTCCGGTACCTATTTTGACTTTTATCTCCAGACTTTAGTCTGTCAGCTGGATTCATACGTATGTAACTACTCATATTTGTTAACCCTTTTGGATGATTTAACAATGGAACCACATTGGCTATTAGTCCCTCTAGATATGGAGTCTTTATACACAAAAATCAGGTATGAGGTTGGCTCAATGGCAGTGGCGTTTTTCCTGGACAAGCATTCTAGCTCCAACCGATTACATGACTCCTTCTTACTTGATTTATTGATGTTTATCTTAGAGCATAATTATTTTGTGTTTGACCGCGCCTTTTATAGGCAAATTTGGGGTATGGCGATTGGTGCGCTCTGTGCTAACCTCTTTTTGGGTTGCTGTGAGGAGATGTGTATGTACCCATCCCGTGCCTACTGTCATGATGACATCTGATGATATTCTGTTGGTTCGAAGAAGAACTATAGAACAGTGTTGCAAATTTGTTAGTTCTCTTAGCGATAACCTCTGGTCTATTTTTCTCACTCTACAGATGTCAACTACTTCAGTGGATTTTTGGATCTCAAGGTAATGATTGATAGATATAGGCTCTCAACCACTCTGTTTTACAAGAAAACTGCAACTAATAATCTACTCCACTACTCTAGTTTTTATCCCAGTCATTTGAAAAATGGTATACCGGTGGGGTAGCTTCTTAGATTTCAGAGAAACTGTAGCACAGAAGAGAGAGGCAGCAGTTCTTACACAGAGGTTCAAGGAAAAGGGGTACCCTTGTCGAATTATTGCTCGCGCCTTTCAGAGAGCCCAGAAGTCTAATAGATCAGACCTTTTGTCATCTTGTTTCCAGACAGCTAGCTCAGAGGTAAGATTGATTACCACCTATAACAATCAATGGAGAGATTTCTATGGGTTATTGTACAGAAATTGGCATATTCTGCAATCTGATTTTTGACTCTCCAAGACTAGCTGTGTAGAAGCCACTTTGTTCGCCCCAATTACCATTTATACAGGGGATAGAATTAAAGGGCTCCTTTGCATATGGAGACTGCAATATCTGGGCAACAGTCACACCTTTGTTAACCCAGGGGATCATACCCTATGGTATATGTCGGTCAAACTACTCAACAACTTTGCAAAAGAATCCAATAACATCTTTCCACTATTGGTCTGGCACAAAGGGACAACATTCAAAGTAAAAAGCTGACTGCAGAATTTCCTGTTTAAACATGGAGAGTCCTCAGCATCTGGGGCCTGCAATAAGTGAATCCCAGTATTCATGGGGGTGACATTGTTCCACATCTCCTAAACTGTGAAACAAGTTGGATTTATAAACTAAAGACATTGAGCCTTATGGGTTAAATGAGAAAGTGTATATTTGGCCTTTTATGGGGAATAGACCGAGTCAACAGTAAAGCTACATTAAGCCAAACAGCATGAACATGCTATCTATAGGCTTTGTTCCACCATGTGTGAATCAAGGATGGTCAAAGTTTAGGGACAGTAATATCGAACTGCATGCGAACTTTCAGATATGGATGAAATTCCACACCCTTCTCATTGACATGGAATTAGACTTTTTTGTATTTCCTTGTTATCAAAGTTTCTGTGGGCTATAGGGGCCTCAGCCCTAAACTTTGAGTGTATTTCTTGTCTCGAACACTTTGAAACTAGTGCCCCAACTGTGCCAACAAGAGATGCCCCCCGTCAGGTTTTGTCAGTCTAGGTATGTTCTATTTTTGCTGCAGGATACATGTTGTCTGTGATTCCACCTATGTATGAAACAAAATTGTCTCACTGACACTTCAGCCTTCATATGTGTGTTTCCATTTGCCTAATTTGGCGACATAGTTATAACTTTAAGCATTTTTAGGTTCAATGGGGCATTTTTTTCCTGTAGCGAGGCTATGACAATGGCTGTATGGTGAGGAATAACTCTAATCCGTCTATAAATGAAAATGCCTATTGCACTATTATGTTGCTTTAGGTTAGTCTTTGGGTTGGATTTGATGGCCCATATACATAGATTGGAACTTGAACTGCTGCGTCTGTGTAGGTTCACCATATGGGGACAGCGGGGAGCCATCTTTTATCAGTGCATGTGATGTCTGGAAACTGTGATGTATGTGGGGTACGACAGTGAAAGGAGTACATGTGGTTTTAATTCATTGGGAAGTCTTTTCTGTGACTTGATGTGAATAATATATGGAAATGATCTTAGGTTGTTACATGCTTGCGTCTGGGATATTGTATTATTATATATGCTTACCACCTTTTTCTCCATTAGGCTGTATAATAATGCCTTTATCGATTATGATTAGAGATGAGCGAACGTACTCGTCCGAGCTTGATATTCGTGCGAATATTAGGGTGTTCGGGATGCTCGTTACTCGTAACGAGTACCACGCGGTGTTCCGGTTACTTTCAGTTTCCTCTCTGAGACGTTTGCGCGCTTTTCTGGCCAATTGAAAGACAGGGAAGGCATTACAACTTCCCCCTGTGACGTTCAAGCCCTATACCACCCCCCTGCTGTGAGTGGCTGGGGCGATCAGATGTCACCCGAGTATAAAAATCGGCCCCTCCCGCGGCTCGCCACACATGCCTTGTGACTTAGCTGAGGGAAAGTGCTGCTGCTGGTGCTGCTGTAGGGAGAGCGTTAGGAGTCAGTGTAGGCTTCAAGAACCCCAACGGCCCTTCTCAGGGCCACATCTACTAGTGTGCAGTACTGTGTTAGCACAGTAATTTTTTTTTTTTTTGTCCAAAATTGGATCTGCAGAGCATTGCGCCCAGCAATAGGGACAGAAGTGGGGGTTAGGCAGGGAGAGTGTTAGGAGTTAGTGTAGGCTTCAAGAACCCCAACGGTCCTTTCTAGGGCCACTTCTATCCGTGTGCAGTACTGTCCAGGCTGCTGTTAGCAGTGTTGCATATTTTTTTTTTTCCTCAAAACCGGCTGTGCAGAGCATTGCACCCGGCATTAATACTACAGGGATAGAATTGTGTAGGCAGGGCCAGAAGACATTTATTATTCATTGAATACACGCAATGGGGTCTTCCCTTTGCTAAAAAGGAAAATAAATTATATTTGGCCTGCCTGTGTCAGTCCTAAGGTCTGCGTGTACGTGTGTGCTGCGTGTACAACGTACAAAAATCAGACGCAACCAGCTACGCTTTACTGCAGCCTAGCGCCATTGTCTTTCCTGACTGGCAAATACCTGCTCTGCTAGAGTTAATAACTCTGCTACACTATAGTTGTGTGACACTTTTTGAGGGCCACACCACAGATATTAAACTTCTTGTTCATTGAATATACGCAGTGGGTGCTTCCCTTTGCTAAAAAGGAAAAGAAATTATATTTGGCCTGCCTGTGTCAGTCCTAAGGTCTCCGTGTACGTGTGTGCTGCGTGTACAACGTACAAAAATCAGACGCAACCAGCTACGCTTTACTGCAGCCTAGCGCCATTGTCTTTCCTGACTGGCAAATACCTGCTCTGCTAGAGTTAATAACTCTGCTACACTATAGTTGTGTGACACTTTTTGAGGGCCACACCACAGATATTAAACTTCTTGTTCATTGAATATACGCAGTGGGTGCTTCCCTTTGCTAAAAAGGAAAAGAAATTATATTTGGCCTGCCTGTGTCAGTCCTAAGGTCTGCGTGTACGTGTGTGCTGCGTGTACAACGTACAAAAATCAGACGCAACCAGCTACGCTTTACTGCATCCTAGCGCCATTGTCTTTCCTGACTGGCAAATACCTGCTCTGCTAGAGTTAATAACTCTGCTACACTATAGTTGTGTGACACTTTTTGAGGGCCACACCACAGATATTAAACTTCTTGTTCATTGAATATACGCAGTGGGTGCTTCCCTTTGCTAAAAAGGAAAAGAAATTATATTTGGCCTGCCTGTGTCAGTCCTAAGGTCTCCGTGTACGTGTGTGCTGCGTGTACAACGTACAAAAATCAGACGCAACCAGCTACGCTTTACTGCAGCCTAGCGCCATTGTCTTTCCTGACTGGCAAATACCTGCTCTGCTAGAGTTAATAACTCTGCTACACTATAGTTGTGTGACACTTTTTGAGGGTCACACCACAGATATTAAACTTCTTGTTCATTGAATATACGCAGTGGGTGCTTCCCTTTGCTAAAAAGGAAAAGAAATTATATTTGGCCTGCCTGTGTCAGTCCTAAGGTCTGCGTGTACGTGTGTGCTGCGTGTACAACGTACAAAAATCAGACGCAACCAGCTACGCTTTACTGCATCCTAGCGCCATTGTCTTTCCTGACTGGCAAATACCTGCTCTGCTAGAGTTAATAACTCTGCTACACTATAGTTGTGTGACACTTTTTGAGGGCCACACCACAGATATTAAACTTCTTGTTCATTGAATATACGCAGTGGGTGCTTCCCTTTGCTAAAAAGGAAAAGAAATTATATTTGGCCTGCCTGTGTCAGTCCTAAGGTCTCCGTGTACGTGTGTGCTGCGTGTACAACGTACAAAAATCAGACGCAACCAGCTACGCTTTACTGCAGCCTAGCGCCATTGTCTTTCCTGACTGGCAAATACCTGCTCTGCTAGAGTTAATAACTCTGCTACACTATAGTTGTGTGACACTTTTTGAGGGCCACACCACAGATCTTAAACTTCTTGTTCATTGAATATACGCAGTGGGTGCTTCCCTTTGCTAAAAAGGAAAAGAAATTATATTTGGCCTGCCTGTGTCAGTCCTAAGGTCTCCGTGTACGTGTGTGCTGCGTGGACAACGTACAAAAATCAGACGCAACCAGCTACGGTTGAGTGCAGCCTTGCGCCAATTTCTTTTCTGCCTGGGAAATCAAATCACTGGTAATACAGCATGCTGAGGGGTAGGGGTAGGCCTAGAGGATGTGGACGCGGCCGAGGACGCGGAGGGCCAAGTGAGGGTGTGGGCACAGGCCGAGCCAGTGCGGTGGCCAGGGGTAGAGGCAGGGCCAGACCGAATAATCCACCAACTGTTTCCCAAAGCGCCCCCTCGCGCCATGCCACCCTGCACAGGTCAAGGTGCTCTACGGTGTGGCAGTTTTTCACAGAGACGCCTGACGACCGACGAACAGTGGTGTGCAACCTTTGTCGCGCCAAGATCAGCTGGGGAGGCACCACCAACAGCATGCGCAGGCATATGATGGCCAAGCACCCCACAAGGTGGGACGATGCCCATTCAACGCCTCCGGTTTGCACCACTGTCTCTCCCCCTGTGCCCCAACCTGCCACTGAGATCCAACCCCCCTCTGAGGACACAGGCACTACCGTCTCCTGGCCTGCACCCACACCCTCACCTCCGCTGTCCTCGGCCCCATCCAGCAATGTCTCTCAGCGCAGCGTCCAGACGTCGCTAGTGCCACAGTTTGAGCGCAAGCGCAAGTACGACGCCACGCACCCGCACGCTCAAGCGTTAAACGTGCACATTGCAAAATTGATCAGCCTACAGATGCTGCCGTATAGGCTTGTGGAAACGGAGGCTTTCAAAAGCATGATGGCGGCGGCTGCCCCGCGCTACTCGGTTCCCAGTCGCCACTACTTTTCCCGATGTGCCGTCCCAGGCCTGCACGACCACGTCTCCCGCAACATTGTACGCGCCCTCACCAACGCGGTTACTGCCAAGGTCCACTTAACAACGGACATGTGGACAAGCACAGGCGGGCAGGGCCACTATATCTCCCTGACGGCACATTGGGTGAATTTAGTGGAGGCTGGGACAGAGTCAGAGCCTGGGACCGCTCACGTCCTACCCACCCCCAGAATTGCGGGCCACAGCTCGGTGGTGGTATCTGCGGCGCTGTATGCTTCCTCCACTAAAGCACCTCCCTCCTCCTCCTCCTCCAACGCAACCTCTGTCTCGCAATCAAGATGTGTCAGCAGTACGTCGCCAGCAGTCGGTGTCACGCGGCGTGGCAGCACAGCGGTGGGCAAGCGTCAGCAGGCCGTGCTGAAACTACTCAGCTTAGGAGAGAAGAGGCACACGGCCCACGAACTGCTGCAGGGTCTGACAGAGCAGACCGACCACTGGCTTGCGCCGCTGAACCTCCAACCGGGCATGGTCGTGTGTGACAACGGCCGTAAGCTGGTGGCGGCTCTGCAGCTCGGCAGCCTCACGCACGTGCCATGCCTGGCCCATGTATTTAATTTGGTGGTTCAGCGCTTTCTGAAAAGCTACCCCCACTTGTCATACCTGCTCGGAAAGGTGCGCCAGCTCTGCGCACATTTCCGCAAATCCCACAAGCACGCTGCCACCCTGCGGACACTGCAACATAGGTTTAATCTGCCAGTGCACCGACTGCTGTGCGACGTGCCCACACAGTGGAACTCTACGCTCCACATGTTGGCCAGACTCTATGAGCAGCGTAGAGCTATAGTGGAATACCAACTTCAACTTGCGCGGCGCAGTGGGAGTCAGCCTCCTCAATTATTTACAGAAGAGTGGCCCTGGTTGGCAGCCATCTGTCAGGTCCTTGGAACATTTGAGGAGTCTACCCAGGTGGTGAGCGGCGATGCTGCAATCATTAGCATCACCATTCCTCTGCTATGCATCTTGAGAAGTTCCCTGCAAAGCATAAAGGTAGACGCTTTGCGCTCGGAAACAGAGCCGGGGGAAGACAGTATGTCGCTGGATAGTCAGAGCACCCGCCTGTCTATATCTCAGCGCGTTGAGGAGGAGGAGGAGGAGCATGAGGAGGATGAGGAGGAGGGGGAAGAGACAGCTTGGCCCACTGCTGAGGGTACAGATGCTGCTGGGCTGTCATCCTTTCACCGTGAGGAGGAGGAAGAGGAGGAGGAGGAGGATCCTGAAAGTGATCTTCCTAGTGAGGACAGCCATGTGTTGCGTACAGGTACTCTGGCACACATGGCGGACTTCATGTTAGGATGCCTTTCTCGTGACCCTCGCGTTACATGCATTCTGGCCACTACAGATTACTGGGTGTACACATTGCTCGACCCACGGTATAAGGAGAACTTTTCCACTCTGATTCCCGAAGAGGAAAGGGGTTCGAGAGTGATGCTATACCACAGGGCGCTGGTGGACAAACTGATGTTAAACTTCCCATCCGACAGCGCTAGTGGCAGAAGGCGCAGTTCTGAGGGCCAGGTAGCAGGGGAGGCGCAGAGATCAGGCAGCATGTACAGCGCAGGCAGGGGAACATTCTCCAAGGCCTTTGCCAGCATTATGGCTCCCCAGCAAGACTGTGTCACCGCTCCCCAGTCAAGGCTGAGTCGGCGGGAGCACTGTAAAAGGATGGTGAGGGAGTACGTAGCCGATCGCACGATCGTCCTCCATGACGCCTCTGCCCCCTACAACTACTGGGTGTCGAAGCTGGACACGTGGCCTGAACTCGCGCTGTATGCCCTGGAGGTGCTTGCTTGTCCTGCGGCTAGCGTCTTGTCAGAGAGTGTGTTTAGTGTGGCTGGGGGAATCATCACGGATAAGCGTACCCACCTGTCAACCGACAGTGCCGACAGGCTTACACTCATCAAGATGAACAAAGCCTGGATTTCCCCAGACTTCTCTTCTCCACCAGCGGACAGCAGCGATACCTAAACAATACGTAGGCTGCACCCGAGGATGGAAGCATCGTTCTCTCTCACCATCCAAAACGGGGACATTTCTGCTTCATCAATCTGTGTCTAATATTCCTCCTCCTCCTCCTGCTCCTCCTCCTGAAACCTCACGTAATCACGCTGAACGGGCAATTTTTCTTAGGGCCACAAGGCTCAGTCATATAATTTTTCTAAACAATTTTAATATGTTTCACTGCTCTTAAAAGCGTTGAAACTTTAACTTGAACCAATTTTTCGTTAAACTGGGCTGCCTCCAGGCCTAGTTACCACTTAAGCCACATTAACCAAAGCGATTTTTGGATGTACATTAGTACTGTTGATACAGCAATTTTTGTGGGCCCTCGCCTACAGTGTAATCAAATGAATTTTTAGCCCACCTGCATTACAGCTGATGTTACATCCGCTGTGTTGGGCAATGCAATGGGATATTTTTATGTACCGCCGGTGGGTTCCAGGGAGCCACCCATGCTGTAGGTGCACACGGAGTTTAACCTACATCTGTCCACTTGTAAAGAACCCCAGTCTGACTGGGGCATGCAGTGTGGGCCGAAGCCCACCTGTATTAAGCACGACATTACTACCTCAGCTGTGTTGGGCAATGCAATGGGATATTTCTATGTACCGCCGGTGGCTTCCTGGCACCCACCCATGCTGTGGGTCCACAGGGAATTATAAATGCATCTGTTTCCACTTGTAAAGAACCCCAGTCTGACTGGGGCATGCAGTGTGGGCCGAAGCCCACCTGCATTAAACATGACATTACTACCTCAGCTGTGATGGGCAATGCAATGGGATATTTTTATGTTCCGCCGGTGGGTTCCAGGGAGCCACCCATGCTGTCGGTCCACAGGGACTTCACAATAGGGAGTTGTACCTGCCTGTGTCTATGAATTAAAAACCGCGGTCTGACTGGGGCATGCAGACACCTTGACAGAATGAATAGTGTGTGGCACATAGGTTCCCCATTGCTATGCCCACGTGTGCAGCTCCTGATGGCGGTGGCACAGGATTCTATTTCTCATTGCTTCTGTACAGCATTGTGGGCTATCGCCCCGCCCCTTTTAAAGAGGGTCGCTGCCTAGCCGTGCCAACCCTCTGCAGTGTGTGCCTGCGGTTCCTCCTCATGGCAGACGCACTTCTAAATAGACATGAGTGTGGCGTGGCATGAGGGCAGCTGAAGGCTGCGCAGGGACACTTTGGTGTGCGCTGTGGGGGGGAGGGGGGCGGTTGGGCAGCATGTAAGCCAGGAGAAGTGGCAGTGGAGTGTCATGCAGGCAGTGATTGTGCTTTGTTGGAGGTAGTGTGGTGCTTAGCTAAGGTATGCCATGCTAATGAGGGCTTTTCAGAAGTAAAAGTTTTTGGGAGGGGGGGCCCCACTCTTGCCGCTATTGTGGCTTAATAGTGGGACCTGTGAACTTGAGATGCAGCCCAACATGTAGCCCCTCGCCTGCCCTGTCCATTGCTGTGTCGTTCCCATCACTTTCTTGAATTGCCCAGATTTTCACACAAGGAAACCTTAGCGAGCATCGGCGAATTACAAAAATGCTCGGGTCGCCCATTGACTTCAATGGGGTTCGTTATTCGAAACGAACCCTCGAGCATCGCGAAAAGTTCGTTCCGAGTAACGAGCACCCGAGCATTTTGGTGCTCGCTCATCTCTAATTATGATCTGACTGAGTTCAAATGGCCTCTCTTGGATCCATCATGTCAAACCGTTGCAATTATGTGAGAGGGGATTATGGGTCTTTTACCACCACACATACACTCTATTCTGTATTTATCTACGTATTCTTGGCAGGTATATTGATCAAAGTTTTGGGTCTGTATTCCTATCTGGTTGATCATCCGTTCTCTTTAATAGTCTAAGAGTTATTTTGCATCACTGTGGGTCTGGACATTGGGTACTTAGTTGATTCACCCAGAGAACATTGTGAATCCATGCAATTACTTTACTGTGGGAGCTCTTGGGGAACAGTATGTTGTGTTAATATGTTATAAATTCATGCTAGAAATCTATGGGACTGATTATAATGCTCTTTATTGTTAAGTACTTCTATTCGTGTCATTGCATGGTCTTCAATGTCAATTACTATTTGTTTTCAAGGCTGTGTATTCTATCTCCTTTAAATTTTTTCTTTTCACATTTTATGTGAAACTGTCGCAATCCTGTGATGGGGTGTATGGGAATGCATGCAACATTTGCCACAGCTCTATTTCAATGTTTAGGTTTCTGTACCATTACCAGTGTTTACTCTTGTTCTTCACAATCAGTTAGAATCATACAATGGTAGAGTTGGAAGGGACCTCCAGGGTCATCGGGTCCAACCCCCTGCTCAGTGCAGGATCACTAAGACATCCCAGACAGATATTTGTCCAGCCTTTGTTTAAACACTTCCATTGAAGTAGAACTCACCACCTCCCGTGGTCACCTGTTCCACTCATTGATCACCCTCACTGCCAGAAAGTTTTTTATAATATCTAATTTGTGTCTCCTCCCTTTCAGTTTCCTCTGAGGGAATCCCATGGATTTGAACACACATGTGATCTACAGTTCACTTTCTGTAGCGATCATGTGGTCATTCGCTTCATATTTGAATTGGGTGATACACCAGCATAATGTTGGCTTCTACCACTACTAGGTGAGTGAATATGTTTGCTCCAGATTGAAAGTGTGCAGTGCATCTCTTATTGGGGGCTCCTCACCTTTCAGGTATCTTCCAGTTGGAAACGAAATGAATCCTTGCTCCAGGTTTTTTAAATATTGCCTACTGCACTCTTGGTTGCAGGCAAATTGTATTGGTGTGGCGCAGAATGTTAAGGCAGCAGAAATGCCGTCCTAAGCTCTCGCTCACGACCTGAAGGTTGCAGGGATTGCAGGGTTGCTTCAGGTAGCCGCCTCAAGGTGAACTCAGTCTTCCATCCTTCTGAGGTCGGTAAAATGAGTAACCAGCTTGGTGCGGGGTAATAAATAAGTTACCTGAAAGCGTGCGGAATAAGTTGGTGCTATACAAACAGCAAGATTTATTGGGCTCTCTGAGGAGTTTGGAGGAGTAGTAGTCATTTTTATATGACACTCCCTTGTGTTTTGGCTTTTTGCATGTTTTTAAGTGTTTTGAACTTGTTGGTTTAATAACGTTTATCCCTTTGTTTATATTTTAGTGTTTTTTACACACTTTCTTTCTTGTGTCTTTTCAGTACATTATATGGTACAATAAATAGCCAGCTATGTCAATGGAATAATAAAAATGTTATGTTTTTTTTTCTAAAGTGGAGAGGAAAAAAGAAAAATAGAAAAACAAAAAACGACAATATCCACAGGGGGTTAATCAAATCACGGGAAGGTTTTTTTCTATGTTGTCAGAATCAGTGCAGTTGGAGGGTTGTCACTTTCTTTCACCCACATTGAACTGTTTTTAAATCTTGGTATTTGTATAGCGCCAACTTATTCCGCAGCGCTTTCAGGTAATAATTACTTATTACCCCCCACCAAGTTGGGTTCTCATTTTACCGACCTCGGAAGGATGGAATATTCTGAGTACTACTACCATCACTTCACTATGAGAAGCCTATAGTACTCAGATGTCAACACTGAAGAGGCTGTAGTGCTCTTACAAAAGCTGTGACCATTCAGCTGATTGGGCAGTGGACCCCCACCAATCAGATTTTGATGGCCTAACCTGAGAATAGGCTATGAATTTTAAAAGGTTGGAAAAACCCTTTAACATCCTTGACAATAATGTTCAGCACTGAATTACTACATTAATCAGAGCTCTCGGGGGTCTAAAGGTACTTTTACATGGGATGACTGTCGTTAAGTGAATGGAGCAGAATCACGCCCCCACATGTCTCCATCCATTGTGAACAAGCAGTCGTTCAATGTTGAGGGACTGCCTTTTTACACTGAGTTAGAAGTTGCTTATTAGTTGCTTCGTTTCAGGCTTAGTATCCTGTTGGGTCCCACTTTTACATAGGACAACTATCGCTGGAAATCGCTACTTTATAGGAAGCTCCTGCGGGAAGTCAGGTAAGTTGCACAACAGAAAGTGAAAGCCAGTATTTGCAGTATGTGCTGTGACTTTTCTGCTTATTACACATACCAACGGTATCCAATTTACTATGCATGTTATTCTATGCATTGAGAAGGATAATATTGGCAGTGAAATCCACACCATAAAATTGATATCCTGGAGATTTAAAATCCTCCCCATTGGTAAGTTTCAATGCAGATTTTTTTCTGTAGTGTATGGAAGAGATTTGGTAAAATGTCATAGATTTTACTTAAACTTTAATATCCTGTGGATTTTCTGTCTGCAAAATCTGGACAGAAAATCTTCAGTTTATATCTGTCCTGTTTGAACATAACCTAAGAATGGAAGCCACAACTGCCTGATACAAGTGACAGCTGACATATTGGTGTGGCATCGATCAGCTAAAGTGATCATTCATGGTTAACTTGCACTTACCGAATTACCACTTTGGTAGCAGGTGAGCACCGTTAGGTGACCTACACATATACCTTATTCAGTTTTCATGATTTGCTCCACTGTTCTGACCCACAGAATGGTTATAAGGATCAGTGACCATCTCGCCAGTTTGCTTTACAACCATTCTGTATGAAGAACTGCTCAAGTGTGAAAAGCTCAAAAGCTAAGCCTTGTCTGGCAAGGTCTACAAAAGTGCCAACATGTCAGAGTTACTATCTTCGTTGTTACCTTTCCTCATAAATTTTGGCAACTACTGCAGTGCTGTAACTATGAATACAACTTTGGATCGACATCTGTGACTTTACACCAACAATGACTGCCCTGGGAACTGCTCACATCACGTTTGGTAGCGTGTTGAAATGTCTGATTTTTTTTTTTTTATTTTGCAAACACATTCTGTACATGAATGATAGTTTTATTCGGCTGTCTCTGTCATGTTTTAAAGAACTGTGGGAACCCTTACTGAAAGTATCTCAGGATGGTAGAATGTGTCTTCAAACCACTGGTGAGAAATAGAACCAGCTACTTGCAGGAGACCACTAACCTACTGAACAAATTGTCAACTGTAGGTCCCCTCCTTAATGGTACCATCCTGGCCACTATTGATGTGGAATCCTTATATTCCAGCATCCACAAGAGGATGGACAGACCTCCTGCCAGGTACACCTTGAAACCAATGGGATTGCCTGTGAATTTGTGTTTCAGCTTACGAGATTCTGACTCACAGACATCTATTTCTCCTTTGGCAAAAGATATACCTTCAACTCACTGGAACCACCATGGGCAGTAATATGGCACCGCAATATGCCAACAATTTCATGGCAAAATTGGAGAGTGGCTTCCTGGCCTCCAAGTTCATCAAACTATTGGCCTATTTTCTCTACACTGATGACATCATAAACATCTGGACCAACTCTGAACAAGAACTAATAAAATTCCATGGGGGATTCAATGCATTTCACCCCACCATAAAAATTTTAAACAACTCAATACAGACATCCTTGTAGTAAAAACCCATTGATCAACCCACATACCCCAGATGGGACAGTTTCCACCCCAAACACATTAAAAAGCGCACTGTCTACAGCCTGGCCATGAGATACAATCAGATCTCTTCTAGCCCAATAGACAGAAATGAAAATTTATACCATGTTAAAAGGACATTTTTAAATCATGGCTACCATCCCACCTCAATACATGATCAAATCACCAAAGCCACCAGGATACACAGAAGTCAATTGCTCCAATACACAGAGAAGGAAGAAAACAATTTTGTGCTTCCAGTAGTAACCTACAATTCACAGTTAGAGGTACTAGGGAAAACTGCAAGTAAACTTCACCATACCCTACACAAGGAAGACCGTCTGAAAACCATATTCCCGGACCCTCCCCTCCTATGTTACAGGCAACCTCCAAATTTGAGGAACTTTATAATCAGAAATGCATTGCCTAAAAAGGAACTTATTCCTTCAATGCAAGGAACTGCAAGACCTGCTCACATGTAGGGATCGTGGACAGGATACAAATACGCAACATACAACAGTACTATAAGATCCCAGGGACATTTACAAGGTCCACGGCCAATGTTTTGAACCTGATCCTTGCCCATGTGAACAAAGCTTTAACCCTTTCCAATCCACTGTCTGACATCTGAAGACATTATGATTTAAGGCTGTACAGCTTCTATGTTGGAAGATGTCCATCGGGGGTTCTCTTACTGCATATTGCCAGACTCTCTGCTGTCGGAGCCTATCCAACGTGTCACCTCATGCAGTACTGGCTTTAGCCAGCATATAGCGCTGTTGTATAACAGCAGAAAAAGAGTAAGCCCCCTAGGAAAACCAGGATGCAAATCGGATTGGAAAGGGTTAATAACCAGCATTTTTTGGCAATTTTCCTATTCTCTGTGCTGTTTCTGTAGCAGCTACTATCACAGAGGCCACCGTTTATGGAATACAGAATGCAGCTTGTTTTAGATAATATAGAAAGTGTGCTGCTTTTCTCACATTTTTGTGTTTGTTAAGTTTTTTTTTTTCACAGAAAATGTAGTTTTTGTGAAAATCACCTTAAAAAGTAACAACACCTCCTTGTGTGAATACACCCAGAGATAACAGTCTTACATTTGCATGGCAATCGCTTTGAATTTTCCCAGATAATTATTGAACTGTTCCTATTTTTAAAGAAAGCAATAACATTTTATTTGAGGTGTTATTTGTGCATTTGCTTAAAGCGGGTAAACAACTTTCAGAATTGTCTTAACCAGCTGCTAATGTTGTAAAATAATAAAAGAAACAATACTCGCCTGTTCTTTTCCCAGCAACCAGAGCTAAAGCTCCAGTGATCCTCTCGGTCTTTCTTTCCAAATGCCTAGCTTGAGAGCACTGTAGCCAATCGGTAGCTACTGCAGTCATGTGCCATACAACTGGCAGCACCACTGAGTAATGGGAGCTTCACCACTGGATTGCGGAAGGAAGAAACAGGTGAATGCTGTTTCTTTAACTGTTGAAAATGTGCAGCTGTTTCTAAAAACTTCCTAAAAGTTGTAGAACATCTTTAACCCTTTCCAATCCAATTTGTATTCTGGTTTTCCTAGGGGGCTTACTCTTTTTCTGCCGTTATACAACGACGCTATCTGCTGGCTAAAGCCAGTACTGCATGAGGTGACACGCTGAATAGGCTCCGACAGCAAAGAGGCTGGCAATATACAGCAAGAGAACCCCGATGGATGTCTTCCAACATCGGCGGTGTACAGCCTTAAATCTTAATGTCTTCAGACGTCAAACAGTGGATTGGAAAGGGTTAAAATAACCTCTAAAGTGTCTCTTATCAGGTAGTTTAGTTTATAATAAAGATTTGTACGCCCATGTAATAGAAAAATAGTAAAATGTCATGAGCGATGACTTGTCCGTATTGACCGCCTGTCAGTTTACCATAGTGACATCAAAGTGAATGGTAATTTGACAAAGGATCAGTGGGGTTTGGCATTTTGGTAACCGTCTGGAATTGTATACGAATAAGTATATTCTAAAGTTTATTATTTCTTTTATTATATGACCACATGAAGCTTTTTATGAACCCTTTTATAAATGACACAGCCTGGAATGTGTTCACTTTGCTTTTTAGTTAGTATATTAATGCATGTCTGAGTATTGTCATTAACCCCGATGAAAGAGCCTGGAAGTCACTAAACAGTACTTATCATTATGGACCTGTACAATGACTTCCATCCATGTCCTTATATTTTATAGTAAGGGGTTTCATTGCCAAAATTGTAACATTACTGAATGCCTGTGTTTTGTGGTTAGTGTCTCTTTGAGACAATATGTGACGGTTTTTCATGGCACGTAATTTAGGAAATAACATGGACTCATTTTCTCTCGTTTGCAGCGCCCTTTTGGCCAGGAACATGTTAAGGATTCCTCTAAAAAGAAGCAATTTAATTCCTTTTTTTTTTTTTACATATGACAGCTGAGTTCAATCTTTCAGCTATTTTTTTCATTAATCGTGCGGATTTTAGAAGATAGTACTACAAAGCCATTGTTTTTCAGTCCTACAAATGAAGCAGTCTTTCTAGTTAATATTCCTAAGTAATGAATTCAATGTTAATTGTAATAAACATCAAATGGAAAGCAAATGTTCTCAGTCATTAGTGTGTGCGTACAATGTTACTCTGAGCTCTGGATGCTATGGTTATCCTTGCTTTAATTTTCTCTCTTTTAATCAATTTTTAAGCAGTTTTACTGTTGTATTTGTTTATTTGTGAAAGTTCTTTTTATTATATTTGGCACAAATATTACATTGCTGTAATAATTCTACATAAAAGGCATTTGCAGAAATCTGTGTAAATTTGCTTGTTGGAAACATGTATTATTTAGTGTTACTTAATAATACATATCTACCATACATGGCAAAATGCTGCCTCTATCCCTGATGGTCGAAAAAAACCAAAATGTGAATCATTAGGTTTATGGAAAAACAATATTACAAGGCAAACATTTGAAATTTAGGATAAATATAACACAATAAATGCATAAGTATACAGGATAGTTAAAATTCTCAAAATCAAAAAACTATTAGTAAAACTTAAAAAATGTTCCAGTAAAATGTTGATCGCCCAGTGGTAATGTTCCACATTGGAAACCAACAGGCACACTGAAAAAAAAATCACACTCTCGAAATGTTCTTCACAAGAAAATACTATTGAAGTAATGATGGGGAAATGTGTTGGGTTCAGGTAAATGGACAACAGGCAATCATGTGATACACTTTTCTCTGTGCTACACTTATAGGTGCATGAAGATAAGTTTTTTCAATCAATGGTATTACCCTATGGGAAGTGTGTTTGTTGGATGTGTCAGTTCAGCCTAAAATACGTAAATAGCAAGGAGTTTGAAAATTCTACCTGATGAGGCAACATTGTAAACTGAATTGACAACTGAGATGTCCATCATGAAAGCTGAAGGTGTTATTGGAGTCAACAAAACAGGCATCTTAGCTGCATTTTCCCTGGACATATCAACTGCACAGTGAACTATATGGTTACAGACCTGTCAAGTCACCCGAATTTCCTGGGAATCATTTGAATTTAGGATTTCATCTCTTGGTCACCCAGCTCCTCTTCCAGTTACCCAGTTTCCTACCCACACCCGGTCAGTTGTCAACAATACAACAAAAATGACTACTGCTTTCTCTGAAAGTAAGACCTACCCTGAAAGTAAGCCCTACCCTGGTCTTTGGATTGGCTTGAAATATAAACCCTCCCCCAAAAATAAGCCCTAGGTAAAGTACATGGGGAAAAAAAGACATCAATACTCACCTGGTCCGCAGCGTCTGCATCCCTTGCCATGGTCCCCAGACTGCAGCAAGCTGCCGTGTCCTCTGCGCTGAGTTTTCCTCTTCTTTCTGGCGACGGGGCTTTCAATACCCCGCCTCCAGCAAAGCGAACGCTGTGATTGGATCAAGCGCCAGCCAATCAGAGCCGACTCTTGATCATTTACAGTCATTCAGTGAATGAAATCACTGAATGGCTGTGATTAGTTCATCGAGCACCGGGACTGATTGCGCTCAACTCAATCACACTGCTCGCTTTGCTGGAGGCCGGGTATTCAAAGCCTCGTCACCAGAAAGAAGAGGATATCTCAGAGTGGAAGACACTGCAGACTGCTGCATCGCCACTGGAGACCAGCAGTGCGAGGCACCAGGACGCTGTGGACCAGGTGAGTATAAGCCCCTTCCCCCGAAAAATAAGACACTGAGCCTCTTTTGGGGCAAAAATTAATATAAGACAGTGTCTTATCTTGGGGGAAACATAGTATATTCACTTGTTTTTCTCATTGCGGCCACTTTACTCACTGTTCTTCTGGTCACTTCCTGGTACTGCAATCACATAACCTGACCATATGACTTATGCAGATTGGCTGCATAGTCACTTGATCAGATCATGTCACCAGCTACCAGACGGAGAGCAGAGACTGGTGGGACAAAGACAGAAGCAACCGAGACGGGAAGCCAACAGGTGAATATAATAATATTTTATTTTGCCGTATTGGGGCACAGAAAGGAGAATCTTACTACTGAGGGGGTAACAAAAGGGTAACCCGACTACTGCGAACGCCACAAAGGAGGGACTTAATTAGTTTGGGAGTCATAAAAGGGGAGCCTGACTACTGTGGAGGATGTTTGTTTCACATTGGACCTACAGCCTAGTAAGGTTTTCTGTGCTCAGGCAGAGGGAATCCGAGCATGCAGGTGATCGGTTTTATTTCTCTTTTTCGGCACAGTAAGTAGCACTATTTTCAGGTGACGTAGTGTGTGCTGCTGTTGTTTTCAGAGGAGCCCAAAACATCTGAGCTACAAGCTTCACGGAGGCAAGAATTAGCTGGAAAAGTTGTTTGGCACAGAGTTGTAAAGTGGTGTTATAACTAGTTTGAGTATTCATTGGTACAGTGGTAATTGTTCATCTAATGCTGCCCTGTTTTTGGTGACCCAGTGATACTTTCTCCTTTAGTATTTATCCCTTAGTCTTCTCAGATGATCAGTTTCACCTGCTTTAGGTCCCAGCACTAGACACCCATTTTTGGGATTACCACTATGACATATAGCAGGGGTGCACAACATGCTAACCAGGGGCAACATGCTGCCCACAATGCCATGCAGATTGGCCCCAATCATCTAGACACAAAAATATCTATGCGTGACTGCTCAAATGTAGTTTCCATGTGAGAGTGAAAAGTAGAGGCATATGGCAGGACAACAGGAACAGACAAGTACTAACAGTGCACTGTGTAGCTATGTCTGGGTTCCCTTTATATTAGGACAAACACTAAGGGTGCACTGTGTAGCCATGTCTGGGTCCCCTATACATTAGGACAAATACTAAGAGTGTGCTGTGTAGTCATGTCTGGGTGTCATATACATTAGGACAAGTATTAAGGGTGCACTGTGTAGCCATGTCTGGGTCCCCTATACATTAGGACAAGTATTAAGGGTGCGCTGTGTAGCATGTCTGGGTCCCCTATACATTAGGACAAGTATTAAGGGTGCACTGTGTAGCTATGTCTGGGTTCCCTTTATATTTTGACAAGTACTAAGGGTGCCCTGTGTAACCATGTCTGGGTCCCCTATATAGTAGGACAAGTACTAAGGGTGCACTGTGTAGCCATGTCTGGGTCCCCTATATATTAGGGCAAGTACTAAGGGTGCACTGTAAAGCCATGTATGGGTCCCCTATATATTAGGACAAGTACTAAGGATGCACTGTGTAGCCATGTCTGATTCCCCTATATATTAGGCCAAGTATTAAGGGTTCGCTGTGTAGCTATGTCTGGGTTCCTTTTATATTTTGACAAGTACTAAGGATGTACTATGTAACCATGTCTGGGTCCCCTATACAGTAGGACAAGTACTAAGGGTGCCCTGTGTAGACATGTCTGGGTCCCCTATATATTAGGACAAGTACTAAGGGTGCACTGTGTAGCCATGTCTGGGTTCCCTGTATATTAGGACAAGTACTAAGGGTGCCCTGTGTAGACATGTCTGGGTCCCCTATATATTAGGACAAGTACTAAGGGTGCACTGTGTACCCATATCTGGGTCCCCTTTATATTAGGACAAGTACTAAGGGTGTCCTGTGTAGCCATGTCTGGGCCCCTTATATATTAGGAGAATAAAGTCTCTTGACCCATTTGGCACTCTAGATATGAGTTAGAGACATCATATATGTATACCGCTTTCTCTATTGTATTTACAGGACTTATTAAATGTTATCATCTGCAATGGAGAGAGGCACAGGCATTGTCTCGTCCTCTCTGCTGATTGGGGGGAGGGGGGTTGGTAGAGGGGTGACCTGCATTCTCCCAATAGGTGGGACTCTTTGACGTGGAACTTACAATGATGTATTATGGCATATACTTGGGATATATCATAAATGTCTCAGATGGGAATACTACTTTGAAGTAGTTCAGTATGTCAATGTGGCCTTCAGACCATAAAAAGTTGTGCATCCCTGAAATATAGCAAAAGAATAAAAACTCTTATATTTTAGTGTCATTTTATTTGCAATCCACAGGCACGCATTATTTCATAATTTTATACTTGCTTTGTGAGACTTATATTGTTTTATACTGTAATTAACTGTGAAAGCTGTTTTGTGGTATTTGGAAAAAAAGCAGGACAGCAGGAAGACATTCTCAGAGCAAGGTCTCCAGTAACGTTACAATTGTAGGAGCTTATTACTATCTGTCCTCCTAAACTAGGTTACTAACTGTTAGTAGTAATCAGGACTGAATTAAGGTTCGTTGGAGCTCCCATAATTTTATGTCTTTTCTTAAGTATCTGTAGTAAATATAGAAAACAATAAATCTACATATCCTATCCTACTGTTAGCTGGACAATACATGCATTCCTTCACAGGCCAACACCTATAGAAACTGGCACATGATATACCCCTTTTTATAGAGGCTATGTATCAAAATGTACTTGATTTCTTGCCTACAATTTTATGTGTGTACATGTGCTAAGCTCCATGTGATGTAGAATAGGGGATGGCTAGCGCATTCCTGCACAGACTAGACCCTATAACTTGTAGATGATATCCCTCTTCTACAGAGGCTAATCTGTGTAGAAATGCAATCGTTGATCACCATTTCACATTAGGTAGAGCCCAGCATAATAGCCGGTTTCTATAAAGGATGGACTGTGTATAAATGCCTTTGTACAGGCGCTATAGGCACCCTATCAAACTACTAATGACTACTTGTCTGTTTGTATGTGAGTGAGTGAGTCTCATAGCTCGGCTCCCTGGCAGTCATAGCACCGCCCCTGGCACCATCATAGCCCCAACCCCTGGTACCATCATAGCTCCGCCCCTGGTGCCGTGATGGCAGGTCCTAACACACTGAGACTACAACTAATCCGTTATAATATCAAACACAACTCAGCGGTCCTGACAGAAGACACTGACCTACCATCACCACAGAGATCCGGCGGGCTGAAGGACCTGTGGTGACATCACTGCTGTGGGAGGAGCCATTCTGGAGTTTTTGTAGTACTGTATACTGGATAAGCCAGCAGAAACTACCAGGACCTGTGATGATGTCACCGTCATGTAAACACCTGTGTGGGTGGAGTCAGGGATCACATGACCAGAGGCTCATCACTGTATCCAGGAGCTGTGTGTGTCATGTGTGCAGTCAACATAAATGTAGTAGAGCTGCGAGTGGCTGTTTGTCTAAAGTGCTATGCGTGTAATGTGTATAGTCAGCATGGATGTATGTCATGTAGCACAACTGTGTTTGTGACGTGCAGGTCATGTAGCAGAGCTGCTTTTGCAACATACACATGTACTGTGGCTCAGCTGTGTCTGTCCCACGCATATAATGTAGCAGAGCTGTGTTTGTACCATGCGCATGTCATGTCTGTCAGGCGCATGTCATGTACCAAAGCTGTGTCTGTGACAGGCATGTTATGTAGCAGAGCTGTGTCTGTCATGCCCATGTACCACAGCTGTGTGTGTGACATGCATGTAGCAAAGCTGTGTGGCGCATTGTGCCACCAGAAACACTGGTACTATAATTTCCTGATAATTACTAGTAGATATATTGTAGGTACTGTACATGTGCTAAGCTGTATACAAAAATGATGAACAACAAATGCATATCTTCACAGTTTTATAGCCTTTATAGAAAGTGGGAAGCGCTAAGCTGGTATATTTTATATCTTTCAATAAGATCCATTCAGTGCACAGATGTAGTGCAGGAGCGGTATTAGTGCCCCTCTTCTACGTGCCACAGGGCTCAAGGTCCTCTTCTCAGATCCCCTTCCTACCCTCAACACAGTCTCATATAAACATCACTCCCTCCAGCCCACCAGCACAGCCTCATGTAAACTTCATTGTCTCCAGCCCCATATCCAACATAGGGTTCCATCCTTCCCTGCACACATGTAGACAGCTGTCTGCTGCTTCTGGCTGCACCCCTCTTGTGACTTCACACCCTCAGCAGCAGAAGCCGGCAGCCCAGTCCCTTAGATGTGGTACTGAAAATGTGATTTCTACTGCAAACACCAGCTGAGTGTCAACACCTGCAGTAGCAATTAGCTGTTGACAGTATGTGCAGATGGTGCCCCCCTTCCTTCACTTCCAATAGCACCTGGGGCATATGCCCCGTCTGCACCCCCTACCTACACTCCTGCCTCAGGGGCAGGAGAAGGCATTTTTGGTGCCCTAGGCAGATAAGGCAAAATCAATTCAAAATGATTGGGCTACTGAGAAGAGGTTAATAGGAACACCCCTAATGGTCTATCTAAGTGAATTAATTAATGGGCACATTTACCTAGTGTCCAGTTATTTACCCACCGTCTCAGGCTCCAGTGCTGTCTGTGCCCAAATTACTGCTCTACAACTAGACTGGCAGGACAAATGCAGACCCCAGACCCCCTAAATAAATGTGTATATCAGAAAGAATACATATCATATGAGACCCCAGTAAAGGACTACTGAATGCATATGTAACTCAGAATACTGAGCCCCAAACCCTAAAATAGATCTCAAAAATAGTTACAGACCCCCTAAGTAAAAAAAAAACAGACTCCTAGCCAGACATCCTAAATATAGACCCCTAAATAAACATGGACCCAAGATTAGACTTCTTAATTACAGACCCCTACACCAGATGTCCTTAACACACACCCCAGACCATACCCAAGACATCTTCACCGAACACTTAACATGCTCCTGCTCTGTTAAGCTTAGCAGCTCTACTGGTACTTACTTACTGGCTTGTGGACCTGCACACACATGATCATGTAACCTTATCTGCACAGGTCTTTCATCAGTCACAGGTTTTTCACACATTTGTGCTTATGGGGTACATCCCAGTTTCATCATAGTTTTTCCATGACTGACAGGCAAAAATGTGATGTAAATTACCTGGAAAGCTATTCTGGTGGAGGTCCCTACTTCTTCCTATTGCTTTATTAATGGAGGCCCTGAGGTGCACAGCTTCCGTCCCTTTAATCCGGCCGTGGTATAAGTCCTCTTTTAATGTACAGTACTGTCACGGCATTGCTAAAATTATGTCTTATTAGAGCCATTTCATAAGGGGATTTTCTGGTTCTATGTGCATAAAGATTAATCAGTGTAACTTTTTTTGCAATCTACTAATCTCTAATCTACTTTCCCATCTAATCTTTCATTTCCTCATAATTTTCAACTTCTTCCCATTCTGTCATTTATGATTATATAGAGGTTGAAAAGACTAATACTGTGCATCAAAGTATCTTTACAGAATTGTTAGTGGTGCAGCTTCCTGTCACAAAACTTTAATTGGTGGGACCATACATTTTAGATAGCTGCTGACCGACTGCTTGTTCAGCCAACAACTATGTGTCTCGACCTCTCCATACACATATCTCCCTAAGAACAAAAGGATCAGGCATGTTGAAATCCATCTGCCTGATCCTTCTCCAACCCTGACATCTGCTGATAGGACAGAGTCTGGAGAACTGGATAGTAAGCCGTTCCTCAAAGTCAGCAGATTCATCCAACAATAATCTGTCTATGGCAAACTTTACATCTACACAAAGGATATGCTATAAATGTCCAATAAAAGCAGGCATGCAACAATGTTGAGAATGAAGAATTTGAAGTGTTAAAAAGGCTCAATTGTTGGTGAATTTCAGGAGTACAATACATTGCTCTACCATTCTGACCTATAGAGGGAACTCCGCTCTATGTAAACCTTATAAGTCTTAATAAGTCTTAATAAGACAGATGCAACTGTAGGACTGCATTGAGTTCTACAGTTTTGAGTTTTAGATTTTCTATAGTTTTGAGCTCCTGATGCCCAAAACTATAATGAATCAATATACTCACCATGGTGCTGGACCGCCGTGGCATCTGACAGGTGACGTCACTCGGGACAGCAGGCCTGGTGATATCCTGTAAACTTATCATATGGGCTTCTAATGTATAAGGCAGGTTTACGGGATGTCACTGATAATGTCCCTGCCGGCCTCCTATTGGCTGCTTGTGGGTAAAAAACACACGTGACCACTGCAACCCAATATAAATAGTTGAGCAGAGGGAAGTAAGTATTTAGTTTCCTTTACTATTTTACTGCCAATGTATCCCCCGACTGCCACCAATGTCAGGGATTCCGGAGTAAAACCCCATCAACCAGAGTCTCCTTCATGTAAATACCAAAAATAGCACAAGATATATATCTAAGCCACCTTAGAATACTGTAGTTTAAAGACATGGAAAAATATTTATTTTATTCTTTGAGTGATTACAGGGCATCTGGGAGAAACCCTTTTGTGCCCCTATGACAGTAGTTTATGTTTTGGAACTCTGTTAGCTAAGAAACACTAACCCCACAGAGCACCGTGCTACAAGCTGGGCGATGGTGTCTGGTGCCTACCTCTCATCAGCTGGGGATGCCCACGTACCTAGATAGACATACGAGGAACTATACTATCAAAAGGCCATGCAAGTATAAGCTGGTTTTCCTACATTTTTTCTCATATAGAGAACAAACTGATGCCTACCACCCTGATGAACCGTGGTCTCTGTACAACCATAGGAAAATCCGTTGGAAGGATGGAGGAATTGTAATGCAGTACTTTTTATCTGCTTTCAGACGAGAAGTATATAAGGACAAATATTTGTCAGCAGATAAGGGACACGTAGTTCTAAAATATTATAAATCTGTATATCATAATAATTTGGTCAATGGGCGACCCGAGCATTTTTGTATATCGCCGATGCTCGCTAAGATTTCCATTTGTGAAAATCTGGGCAATTCAAGAAAGTGATGGGAACGACACAGCAACGGATAGGGCAGGCGAGGGGCTACATGTTGGGCTGCCTCTTAAGTTCCCAGGTCCCACTATTAAGCCACAATAGCGGCAAGAGTGCCCCCCCCCACACTGTCAGTGCCCCCCTCCCAACAATTCGTACTTCTGAAAAGCCCTCATTAGCAATGCATGCCTTAGCTAAGCACCACACTACCTCCAACAAAGCACAATCACTGCCTGCATGACACTCCGCTGCCACTTCTCCTGGGTTACATGCTGCCCAACCCCCCCCCCCCCCCGCACGACCCAGTGTCCACAGCACACACTAAAGTGTCCCTGCGCAGCCTTCAGCTGCCCTCATGCCACGCCACCCTCATGTCTATTTATAAGTGCGTCTGCCATGAGGAGGAACCGCAGGCACACACTGCAGAGGGTTGGCACGGCTAGGCAGCAACCCTCTTTAAAAGGGGCAGGACGATAGCCCACAATGCTGTACAGAAGCAGTGAGAAATATAATCCTGTGCCACCGCCATCAGGAGCTGCACACATGGGCATAGCAATGGGGAACCTATGTGCCACACACTATTCATTCTGTCAAGGTGTCTGCATGCCCCAGTCAGACCGCGTTTTTTAATAAATAGTCACAGGCAGGTACAACTCCACAATGGGAATTCCGTGTGCACCCACAGCATGGGTGGCTCCCTGGAACCCACCGGCTGTACATAAATGTATCCCATTGCAGTGCCCTGGACAGCAGAGCTAACGTCAGATTAAATGCAGGTGGGCTTCGGCCCACACTGCATGCCCCAACCTGACCGGGGTTTTTAATTCATAGACACAGGCAGGTACAACTCCCTATTGTGAAGTCCCTGTGGACCGACAGCATGGGTGGGTGCCAGGAAGCCACCCGCGGCACATAAATATATCCCATTGCATTGCCCATCACAGCTAAGGTAATGTCATGTTTAATACAGGTGGGCTTCGGCCCACACTGCATGCCCCAAGCAGACAGGGGTTCTTTAGAAGTGGACACATGCAGTTACAACTCCGTGTGGACCGACAGCATGGGTGGCTCCCTGGAACCCACCGGCGGTACATAAATATATCCCATTGCAGTGCCCAGCACAGCTGAGGTAACGTCTGCTTTAATGCAGGTGGGCAAAAAATTTATTGGATTACACTGTAGGCGAGGGCCCCAAAAAAATCGGTGTACCAACAGTACTAATGTACCTCAGAAAAAATTGCCCATGCCCAACCAAGAGGGCAGGTGAAACCCATTAATCGCTTTGGTTAATGTGGCTTAATTTGTAACTAGGCCTGGAGGCAGCCCAGTTAAAATAAAAATTGGTTCAGGTGCAAGTTTCAACGCTTTAATGAGCATTGAAACGTATAAAAATTGTTTACAAAAATTATGTGACTGAGCCTTGTGGGCCTAAGAAAAATTGCCCGTTCGGCGTGATTACGTGAGGTTTCAGGAGGAGGAGCAGGAGGAGCAGGATGAATATTATACACAGATTGATGAAGCAAAAATGTCCCCGTTTTTGATGGTGATAGAGAACGATGCTTCCATCCGCGGGTGCAGCCTATGTATTGCTTAGGTATCGCTGCTGTCCGCTGGTGGAGAAGAGAAGTCTGGGGAAATCCAGGCTTTGTTCATCTTGATGCGTGTAAGCCTGTCGGCACTGTCGGTTGACAGGCGGGTACGCTTATCTGTGATGATTCCCCCAGCCACACTAAACACCCTCTCTGACAAGACGCTAGCCGCAGGACAAGCAAGCACCTCCAGGGCATACAGCGCGAGTTCAGGCCACGTGTCCAGCTTCGACACCAAGTAGTTGTAGGGGGCAGAGGCGTCACGGAGGATGGTCGTGCGATCGGCTACGTACTCCCTCACCATCCTTTTACAGTGCTCCCGCCGACTCAGCCTTGACTGGGGAGCGGTGACACAGTCTTGCTGGGGAGCCAGAAAGCTGTCAAAGGCCTTAGAGAGTGTTCCCCTGCCTGTGCTGTACATGCTGCCTGATCTCCGTGCCTCCCCTGCTACCTGGCCCTCGGAACTGCGCCTTCTGCCACTAGCGCTGTCGGATGGGAATTTTACCATCAGCTTGTCCGCCAGGGTCCTGTGGTATAGCATCACTCTCGAACCCCTTTCCTCTTCGGGTATCAGAGTGGAAAGGTTCTCCTTATACCATGGGTCGAGCAGTGTGTACACCCAGTAATCCATAGTGGCCAGAATGCTTGTAACGCGAGGGTCACAAGAAAGGCATCCTAACATGAAGTCCGCCATGTGTGCCAGGGTACCTGTACGCAACACATGGCTGTCCTCACTAGGAAGATCACTTTCAGGATCCTCCTCCTCCTCCTCCTCAGGCCATACACGCTGAAAGGATGACAGGCAAGCAGCATGGGTACCCTCAGCAGTGGGCCAAGCTGTCTCTTCCCCCTCCTCCTCATCCTCCTCATGCACCACCTCCTCAATGTGCTGAGATATAGACAGGAGGGTGCTCTGACTATCCAGCGACATACTGTCTTCCCGCGGCTCTGTTTCCGAGCGCAAAGCGTCTGCCTTTATGCTTTGCAGGGAACTTCTCAAGAGGCATAGCAGAGGAATGGTGACGCTAATGATTGCAGCATCCCCGCTCACCATCTGGGTAGACTCCTCAAAGCTTCCAAGGACCTGGCAGATGTCTGCCAACCAGGCCCACTCTTCTGTAAAGAATTGAGGAGGCTGACTCCCACTGCGCCGCCCATGTTGGAGTTGGCATTCCACTATAGCTCTACGCTACTCATAGAGCCTGGCCAACATGTGGAGTGTAGAGTTCCACCGCGTGGGCACGTCGCACAGCAGTCGGTGCACTGGCAGATTAAACCGATGTTGCAGGGTGCGCAGGGTGGCAGCGTCCGTGTGGGACTTGCGGTAATGTGCGCAGAGCCAGCGCACCTTTCCGAGCAGGTCTGACAAGCGTGGGTAGCTTTTCAGAAAGCGCTGAACCACCAAATTAAAGACGTGGGCCAGGCATGGCACGTGCGTGAGGCTGCCGAGCTGCAGAGCTGCCACCAGGTTACGGCCGTTGTCACACACGACCATGCCTGGTTGGAGGCTCAGCGGCGCAAGCCAGCGGTCGGTCTGCTCTGTCAGACCCTGCAGCAGTTCGTGGGCCGTGTGCCTCTTATCTCCTAAGCTGAGTAGTTTCAGCCCGGCCTGCTGACGCTTTCCCACCGCTGTGCTGCCACGCCGCGCGACACCGACTGCTGCCGATGTGCTGCTGCTGACACATCTTGATTGCGAGACAGAGGTTGCGGAGGAGGAGGAGGGTGGTTTAGTGGAGGAAGCATACACCGCCGCAGATACCACCACCGAGCTGGGGCCCGCAATTCTGGGGGTGGGTAGGACATGAGCGGTCCCAGGCTCTGACTCTGTCCCAGCCTCCACTAAATTCACCCAATGTGCCATCAGGGAGATATAGTGGCCCTGCCCGCCTGTGCTTGTCCACGTGTCCGTTGTTAAGTGGACCTTGGCAGTCCCCGCGTTGGTGAGGGCGCGTACAATGTTGCGGGAGACGTGGTCGTGCAGGGCTGGGACGGCACATCGGGAAAAGTAGTGGCGACTGGGAACTGAGTAGCGCGGGGCCGCCGCCGCCATCATACCTTTGAAAGCCTCCGTTTCCACAACCCTATACGGCAGCATCTCCAGGCTGATAAATTTGGCTATGTGCATGTTTAACGCTTGAGCGTGCGGGTGCGTGGCGGCGTACTTGCGCTTCCGCTCCAACACTTGCGCTAGCGGCGGCTGGACGGTGCGCTGACAGACATTGGTGGATGGGGCCGAGGACAGCGGAGGTGAGGGTGTGGTTGCAGGCCAGGAGACGGTAGTGCCTGTGTCCTGAGAGGGGAGTTGGATCTCAGTGGCAGGTTGGGGCACAGGGGGAGAGGCAGCGGTGAACGGCCTTCGTCCCACCTTGTGGGGTGCTTGACCATCATATGTCTGCGCATGCTGGTGGTGGTGAGGCTGGTGATGGTGGCTCCCCGGCTGATCTTGGCGTGACACAGGTTGCACACCACTGTTCGTCGGTCGCCTGCACTCTCAGTGAAAAACTGCCAGACCTTTGAGCACCTCGGCCTCTGCAGGGTGGCATGGCGCGAGGAGGCGCTTTGGGAAACAGTTGGTGGATTATTCGGTCTGGCCCTGCCTCTACCCCTGGCCACCGCACTGCCTCTTCCAACCTGCCCTGCTGCTGCCCTTGCCTCCCCCTCTGAAGACCTGTCCTCAGTAGGCGTAGCAAACCAGGTGGGGTCAGTCACCTCATCGTCCTGCTGCTCTTCCTCCGAATCCTCTGTGCGCTCCTCCCTCGGACTTACTGCCCTTACTACTACCTCACTGATAGACAACTGTGTCTCATCGTCATCGTCCTCCTCACCCACTGAAAGCTCTTGAGACAGTTGCCGGAAGTCCCCAGCCTCATCCCCCGGACCCCGGGAACTTTCAAAAGGTTGGGCATCGGTCACGACAAACTCCTCCAGTGGGAGAGAATTCGGAACCATTGCTGCCCATTCTGGGCAGGGGCCTGAGAACAGTTCCTGGGAGTCTGCCTGTTCCTCAGAATGTGTCATTGTAATGGAGTAAGGAGGCTGGGAGGAAGGAGCAGCAGCCAGAGGATTCAGAGTTGCAGCAGTGGACGGCGCAGAATTCTGGGTGGTCGATAGATTGCTGGATGCACTTTCTGCCATCCACGACAGGACCTGCTCACACTGCTCATTTTCTAATAAAGGTCTACTGCGTGGACCCATTAATTGTGAGATTAATCTGGGGACGCCAGAAACGTGCCTCTCTCCTAATCCCGCAGCAGTCGGCTGCGATACACCTGGATCAGGAGCTCGGCCTGTGCCCACACCCTGACTTGGGCCTCCGCGTCCTCAGGCCCGTCCATGTCCTCTAGGCCTACCCCTACCCCTCAGCATGGTGTATTACCAGTAGTGCAGAAACAGAACGCTGTAATTAAATGTGCCGCTTATTGGCCTGTGGTTGGAGGCTGACTTCGCTTACGGAACGCACAGCAGAGCCAGGAAAGAATTTTGCGCAAGCCTGCTGTAACACTTAGCTGGCTGCGTATGAATTAGGACAACTACCCCCAGCAGAGACCCAGTACACTGAGGACGGTCACAGGCAGCCCAAATAGATTTTTTTTCCCCAAATGCTTTTGGAAAGGCCCACTGCCTATATACACTAAATATGTCTTCTGTCCCTGCCTCACCACTACTGGCCCTGGACAATGTAAAATTACTGCAGACTGTTTCACTGTGGACAGGAATACAGCGGTGATGTAACAGGCAACACAGAGCCAGGAAAGAATTTTGCGCAAGCCTGCTGTAACACTTAGCTGGCTGCGTATGAATTAGGACAACTACCACCAGCAGAGACCCAGTACACTGAGGATGGTCACAGGCAGCCCAAATAGATTTTTTTTCCCAAATGTTTTTGGAAAAGCCCACTGCCTATATACACTAAATATATCTTCTGTCCCTGCCTCACCACTACTGGCCCTGGACAATGTAAAATTACTGCAGGACGCAATGCTCTGCACGGCCGATATACAACTATGTCAGAATGCATCTGTGGCGAGCCGTGGGAGGGGCCGATTTATATACTCAGGTGACACCTGATCTCGCCAGCCACTCACTGCAGGGGGGTGGTATAGGGCTTGAACGTCGCAGGGGGAAGTTGAAATGCCTTCCCAGTCTTTCTATTGGCTAGAAAAGCGCGCTAACATCTCAGAGATGAATGTGAAAGTAACTCGAATAACGAGCATCTCGAACACGCTAATACTCGAACGAGCATCAAACTCGGACGAGTACGTTCGCTCATCTCTATTTAAGGCCCTAAGAGGGACTAAAAAAATGGTAAAATTAGATTAATGATATTTTTTTAAATATAAAAAAATTCAAAGTACAATAAGCATACCTTTTCCCATTTTCACCTAAAATTAAATTGATATTACTGTATCCTTAAAAGTCCAAACTATTGAAATACACAGTGCCAGAATTGCTGCTTTTTGAGCACCATCTGCTAAAAACTGTGAATAAAATGTGATCAAGAAGTGTTTTGCACAAGTGGTACCAATAAAAACTACATCTCTCACCACAAAAAACAAGTCTTTTGTCAGGCAATGGGTGTGAACCCACTGTGCTACTTATTAATTTAGGTGTGGTCTACTCCTGAGGGCTGCACCTAGAGTTTTCATCCTGTAACCTCTTTTTGAGGAATCTGGTCTAAGCTGCAGGGGTCCCTAGGCCATTACCCCATAAGCAGTCTCCATGCAGTGGCAGCTAACATGGACTGGTCAGAGGCAACATAGCACAGTACCAGAGGGACAGGAAGAGATGTAGTTGATATCACAGGCTGAGTTCAGGACAAGCATCGTTCTTGCATAAATGGTGAAACAAGCAGATCAAGGCAGGCAGCAATCAGATAAATCCTGATCAAGGTACAAGCTGAGGTCAGGACAGGAGAAATGAGGAAAGCTGGTTGAACAGGCATGGGGGAAAAGCAGGAGTCAATCAAGGAACAGCAGCACCTTTGCAGAGCCTAGTGTAATCTATTGCTCAGGCAAATGTGTGGATTGGTTAGGTATGCAAAACTGGATATATGCACTGGCCCTTTAAGAGGTGGACTGCCCCTACGCACCCTATGGAAGATACAGGGAGCTAGAGGAACAGAGTAATGTCTGGTATAGAGAAGTGGATGAGGACACCATCAGCAACGTTTACGGGAGGAGAAGGTAAGAGGCACTGCTGGTCATGGTCACCAGCCATAACGTCCTCACACAGCCCCAACGAAGGATTTTTTTTTAAAGATGTAAACTGAAAAATATGTATAAATTGGGTATCGCAATAGTTGTACTGACCAGAATAAAGTGAACATGCACATTTCACTGCACCCTAAATGCCGTAAGACGCATGTTTTATACATGCAAGAAAAAGATAGGTCCTGCCCTATCTTTTGGCTTTTTCTTTTTTGCCCGAGCAATAGCGCATAGTTTGAACTGTACAAAAAAGTATTAACTACCTGCAAGAACGATAAGGGCAAGTCCTCTATTTTCTCACGCCTAGTTATAACGCGCAAGTATCCCAATAGTGAAAATGAAACCATTGAAATGAATGGTTTTGTTTCGTCCCGTTATGCGGCCGTGATTTTCATAGCCGCTTAACGGGACTAAAACACGCTCATCTGTTTAAACCCCTTTTTGGATTTTAAACCTGTTTTAAATCCTGTATTATAGTGACTGCTATCTTGAACGCAGGTTTATGTTTTATAGAGGAAGGTGGATCCTATCATACTTGGCTTTATTAAGCAGTACTATCCAAAAGTACAACTAGTCACACATACACAAGCCTTCATACGGCTATGTCAATAGAAAAATAAAGAAGTTATGTCAGTTATGGCTGGGAACGAAAAAAACAAGAATCCAAAAACTGGTTGGTCCTTTAGGGGTGAAGTGCTGATTCATCATTTTATAGACCTCAGGTTGGAGGTTCCGTTGCATATCCAGCCCAAAATACCAGACGAAAAAGCATGCAGTGCATTTTCTTTTGACCAAAAGCCTGGCAGCTGAGCAGAAGGCGAACAGACCCTATTATAGCTAATAGGCAGGGGCGTAACTATAGAGGATGCAGGGGATGCGGTTGCACCCAGGCCCAGGAGCCTTAGGGGGCCCATAAGGCCTCTTATCTCCATATAGGGAGCCCAGTGCTATGAATAAAGCATCATAGTTGGGGGCCCTGTTACAAGTTTTTCATCGGGGCCCGGGAGCTTCAAGTTATGCCTCTGCTAATAGGGTATGTTTGGTGCTGTTCAGTTCCATTATAAGATGGAGCCATTTGGCCAGACGGATTCCTCTTTCCTGCTCCCCGAATGGAGCAGGAAACCGGAACCCCCTGATGCAGATGTGAAACCCCCCTAAGATAAGTTATGGAGAGTATGTAAAGAACTGCTTAACTTTTTAAGTAGATTTCATTTTTCTGTAGAGTTTAGCTCTGTAAAATGATGAATGTCATGTATGTTATCATATTTGTTACATGTTTGCAAATTATGTTAACTCTATAACTTGTTTAACAGAAAAGTTTTTGTAGGGCCATTATAGCCTAAGAACTTACATAAGTACACGGCAAAGCTATATGTCCTCTCTGCATTGCCATACAGACTACATTTGGCTCCATCTGTATAAAGATATCCAAAATAGAAAAACCTCTCTATGAAAGTGGAGCTACCAGGAAGTACAGAAGAGGCTGCTTGGAATTCTATGGCAGCCCATTACAGCTCTTTATAACATGGATAATATGGCTGTATGCATTAGCTTTAATTGACAAGCAAAAATTGCCCACATTCTAACATTCTGATAGATGTGTAATGGCTGCACATAATTGCCATATATTTGTTGTCATTTCATTATGGTAGAACACTCAAGAAATGCAGCCCTAAGCTCTCGCTCATGACCTGAAGGTTGCTGGTTCAATCCCCACAAGGTTCAGGTAGCCGGCTCAAGGTTGACTTAGCCTTCCATCCTTCCGAGGTCGGTAAAATGAATACCCAGCTTGCTGGGAGGAAAAAGATGACCGGGAAAGGCAATGGCAAACCACCCCGCAAAACAGTCTGCCAAGAAAACGTCACAATGTGACATCACCCTAGGAGTCAGTTATGACTCGGTGCTTGCACCTTACTCCTCTGCCAAAAACAAACTATGACTTCCCTCTAATGTGAACCAATGATTCAGCTAGACCTCAAAATAAAACTTCCTTAACATAATGGATCCTTGCAATGGTAATCACTTGAGCACATGCAATATCCACCATAGCCCGATCCAGCCATTTTTTTGTGTTCTTTATAAAGCAACCAAACAGACAAAATTCTTTCCCCCAATTTTTACTATGCCATTGATAGCCTGGATGCCTATTTCTGCAGCCAGTAAGGCTACTGTAGGCAACATTACTGATGTTGGTATTTGTTGTTTGCCTACGTGCCACACTGACCTCATTGATGATAATGAGTCTGTTGGGCTTCCAGCATGTAGCCCAGCATTTTTCCAGATGAAATAGTTCAGCATGCTGCACTTCTTCATGTGGGATTTTATGCCGGATGTGAAGCGAAGCCTCCAGCACAAAGGTGAATCTGTCTTAATTCTAAAACCAGTTTATAAACAGCACCTCAGAATAATAAGCCAAATACCCCGATTTGTTCCTTATTTTGTCAAATGGACCTGCCATATTTCCTAGCTTTGAAAATCACAATAAAATATACCTAAAAAGCAGTGCAGCCTGCGTATGCGTGTCACACAGTAAATAAGTGAGTATGTACAATGTAAAATAATACAATTATGCCACACAAATTGCAATGATCCATTACATTTGGACACATGAGGTTATCCGTGTAATGTTCCACATGAATTATCCACAATGTAATCACTCTAATTATCTTGACTTTGATAACTGTTCTCATTTTTCTCCCTCTCTCATACAAACAGAACCTTGTTTGCACTTAATTTATAATTCACTTTATACCAGCAGAAATCCATTTGCCCTTTCAGAGCAGTAAATATTCCAACAGATAAAACTCTATAAACAGCGGCCATTAATAGAGTGGATGTCATATCCCGCACAGCATATTAAATATATTGTGCAGTGTGTATTATGAGCTGGGTAATATATTCATTTATATTACTTTAAGACCACATTCTGGGCTTTTTCTTCTAAATAGGGTTATAAATAATTGTCAGTCTCCCAGGTTTCATTATTCTACTGAGAAAATTTGATTCAGTCTGCTGTAATGCTGAAATCAGAAACCAAAAACAAGCCGTTGTCATTTTTAAAGTAAGATAAAGGTTTGCTTCATGCAAAAAAAAAATGGTTAGTTTGAACCAGATTGCTGCCGGATTGGACTTGGGAGTTGGAGTTGGGAAGGAATTGCCAGAAGTGGCAAATTGGAGTCGAGAAAGATTTTTCCCCCCAAAAATTTGAAAAAATGACTTTTTCAGCCGTATACACTATGTTATTAACACAGACACAAAATGCATTTATTTTTCTGTTATATACTGTACATACAATGGGATTGTAGCTGGAACCAATGGAAACCCGGTTGAGGGTTTGTAGCACAAAAACCATTTATTTTATGTATTGGTCATTCATAGCATTAAAACCAGTCTAGTATTAAAAAAAACTAATATTACGTAGGTCCCCATTATCCCCTTGTGCCATTAAAATCACTGTGGCCTGCCAAGAGGCATAGACTCTACAAGATCTCTGGAGGTTTCCTGTAGTGTTTGGCATTAAGACAAAAAAGACAAAATTAGTCAGTATCATCCAACAAAATGATAAACATCTATAGGTCCAAATCTGCTGTGACTCCAACGTAAAAGCAAACAAACACAAAGATCCAGCATCACCCAGCTGGGCAAACTTATATATGCAAATGTGTAATGTTTTTATTGTTTTAAATTGCATTACTGCTATTTTTAAAAGATGTTAACAGCAGATCCTTTTATTCTTCTGTATGTTGTAAAGTGGAGCCTACATGGATTGGACTTGTTCTTCCAGCACATCCAACAAATACTTGGCTGGATTGAAATCTGGAGAAAGAGGCAACTGTCATGACCTCATACCACTGTCATGATGTCATACTCTTAGCACAATTGCATTCTTAGATATACTGTGGGTGCCATAGTAGGTGTGTTTAGTATGAGCTCAGAGAAAATAATCTTACACAACACAATGGGATGTGTTAACCAAGAGATTCTCTGATTTATTGTATTAAGGCACAGCTTTTATAGACAAAAAGGTTGTTTGAAATTTCTACAGAAAGGGGTGTTACAAAGCCAAATACAGTTACACCATTCATTTAGTTCAAACTGTTTTTGCTTTTGTAGGGTAAAGAATGATCACGTTCTGATGACTCATCTCTTCTTCTGGCTCCATTGTATCGATAGAAAGCTGGTATATCTTGTTTTTTCTTGTCTTTTGAAGACTCACTGTATTTCTCAGGTGATAAACATCATTAACATAGTGTAATGAATTTACTCAGCAGAATATTCCGCCTGCAGACATAGCCAATATTAGAATGAAATACAAAAACTAAATCATACAAGATATCATTTTCCTCACAATACCACTGCCATGAATGCGGGTTCTGGGTCTGCAACAATCTTTAGATAGGTGGCATGTGTCAAAGTAACATCCACCTGAATGTCAGGTCTAAAGGGTTCCCAGCAGAACATTGCCCAGATCATTACACTGCCTTCACTGCCTTGTCTTCTTCCCAGTGTAGGTAGCTGACTCCTCAGGTAGAGGGACTGCATCCAGGAATTCAGAACGAATTCAAATTCAGGAATACTGACAGAACTCAAACTGCATAAACAGAACTCAGAAAGAAAAGCAGAGCTGAGAAGGCATAGAGAGAACTACAGAAGGAACATAGACTGAGGAATACAGACAGAACTTAGACTTAGGAACTCATACAGAACTCAGAACAGAGAGACAGACTACATGTTCGCGGACAGGCAGACCAAGACAGACTGCCAAACATTCAAAACACTCACCAGCATGAATAAACAGCTGGAATTGCTATAATAAGTACAAGGAATTTGTTACCATGTGGCGGTTGCTGGTCCTCCCGGGGCGGTGGTGTGCGGGGTCCCGGGGTTGGGGCGCATCCCCCCGGCTTGTTGTCTGGCTGCCTGGGGCGTACGTGCCCGGCCGGCGTGGGCGGCGAGCGGTATTGGTATCGGTTGAGCGAAGACTTGCAATCACTGCCAGTTATTAGTTTCCCTCAGTGTGCTAGCAAGTCTGCCTCTGTTGGTCTCCTGCCTGTCATCTTGTCCGCTATACTATGCTATTGTCTGCCAGGTTTTTCCATCTGCCTCAGTTCTGCTTAGTATTGTTCGTGTTCGTTATTTACATCTGCCTTTTCTGTCGGTATTCTACCCTTTCCATCCAGGTACGCCAGCATCCCTTTTTGGTCCCTAGTGAGAGTAGGGACCGTCGCCCAGTTGCCCGCCTGGGGTTAGCCAGGAGTGGAGGCAAGCAGACAGGGACAGAGGTTGCGGTGAGATTCAGGGCACCTGGGCTGGTGTATCAAGGGTAGTATACTGTAACATAATTAGTTTGTGGATTGATCAAGTCACTGAAGCCACAAGCCCACTTCAAGGGTCCTCGTCTCACGCTCCCAACTCTAACGAGACAACTAACCACAGGATACTTGTCTGCAAGGAGGGCGATCACTCTGATAGGGATGGCCTCACACTGGAACCTAAGGACCTAACTAACCCTAGATGGTAAATGATCCAAGAAGCACAGGTATACATGCACAAACATACAGCTACAGAAACAGAACTGGCGACTATGCCAGTACAGTCAGAAGGCCCTAAACAGACCCAGCACATAAGAAAACCAGCAGACACTGACAAAGGAGCTGGTATATATAAGCAACAGACCTGAGAGATTGGCTCACTGGAGCAAACCACACCCAGCCAGCACAATCAACCACACCTGTGAAGCTGAGCTGCAGGGAAAACCTGTAGAATCACAGATCCCAGCAACAAGCCTTAACAGTCACCTACTCTCATTGATCTATGATACATTCTGATGTTCATGTACCCAAGGTATGTGCTTTGGGTGGTGGAGAAGGGTCATCGTGGGCACTCAGATTTGCGTTTACATAATCCACAATGCACTATGTATTCTGACACCCTTCTAGCATAGCCAGCATTACTTTTTTCTGGAATTTGTAGTGCAGTAGTTCTTCTGGGGGATTAGACCAAACTTCAGCCTTGGGTGACCATGTGGCCAATTACCAAGATGTCCTTTCTTGGACCATTTTTGGACGTACTAACCATTGAGTACAGGGAACACACCACAAGACCTGCCATTTTGGAGATGCTCTGACCCAGTTATCTAGTTGTCAGATCCTTTGTCTTGTTTTTTTTCCTGCTTCCAACTGACTGTTCACTTGCTGTGTAATGCATCCAACCCCTTGACAGGTGTCATTGGGAAGAGATAATCAATGTCATTCACTTCACCTGTCAGTAAATTTAACCTTTTAAGACTGAGTCTATTTTGGCGTAAGGGACCCCAGAAATCTTTTTTTTTTTTCGTTTATGCAATGCAGCATTTAGAAAGTCAAAAGTTTTATTTTTCTGTTAACAAGTGAGTTGGTTTTTTTTTCATGACACCATTTTATGGTATATATAACTTATTGGTTAACGTTTATTAACTGTGTTGGGGAAAGAATGGAAAAAACATAAATTTCTGCCTTGTTTTCTACATTATAAATTTAAGCCATTCACCGTGCCACATGAACAATGTGTTATCTCTACTCTAGTCAAAAATGTAGTTTTTCTTTATGTTTTATACTTGTGCAGAATAGCACATTTTAATGGGATAAAAAGTTTTCATGTTACCACATTCCATTAGCCATAACTTTTTTATTTTTCTGTTGATGTAGCCGTTTGCAGACTTGCTTCTTGTGAAGCAAGTCATATTTCTTAATAGAACCATTTTGCATCTAAAACATTGATTAACTTTTATTATTTTGCTGGGGCAGGGAATGGGAAGAAAGCAATTCTTCCATCGTTTTTTGCATTATTTTTAAAGTGTTCAATGTGCAGTTTAAATAATTCACTGTGTTAGAAAATATATTTATTTTTTCTGGACAAATTTTTTTTTGCGTTTCAACAGAATTTTGTGTGCTGATTCCAAAATTATGCTCAGATTTTGACAGTCGGGAACAGATTTACAGGCAATAACCTTAACAGGAGAATAAAGAAGTATAGATATAATTGTCATGACCACGGTAGGCCATGGTACGATGAATATAAAAAATCAACAATGATGAAGTCGAGTTGGTCTAAGATTTCATTTACCTTGGATCCAAAATCGATCGCAACGGGCAATCTAGACCCAAGATCAAGAGATGGATTACACTTGGTAGGATTGCAATGTAAGGAATGGAAAAGATCTGGAAAAGCAAGGATATTAGCATTGCAACAAAAACCAGACTGGTCAATGCAATCGTCTTTCCCATAATGATGTATGGTTGCGAAAGTTGAATGCTCAACAAAACAGACAGATGAAAAATTGGCGAGTTCGAACTATAGTGCTGGAGGAGAATGCTACGGATACCTTGGACTGCCATGACAACGAACAAGGTAGTGCTAGATCACGTCAAACCGAAAATATCACTAGTGGGCAAAATCATCAAACAGTGACTCTCTTTTTTTGGCCACGTGATGCGCACTAACTCACTGGAAACAGTATTGATGCTTGGTAAAGTCAGTTGAAATAGCGAAGAACAGGACGACAAAGAACAAGATGGCTAGATACAATCAAGGCCACCACAAACATGTCAATCGCAGAATTGAAAGAAGCGGTGAAAGACAGGAATGAGTGGAGAACCGTGATCCATAAAGTGACCAAAGGTCGAATGCAACTGAACGGATAATGATAAGTGGATGCTGGCATCGCAGGCATCCACTTTCCTTCATACTGTTTTCAATTGCACTTATGTCCTGGTGAAATCTGGTGCGAAAGTGCGAGTGAATGAAATGTACTTTAAGTGACATGTTGCATGCCAAATCATTGTATGAATTCAACATTTCGGTCACAATCTGCTCAAAATCATTTGATATCATTTTCCTCAGAAACTTGTCTATCACATTGTTGAATGCCATACTCAACACCAACAGGCATCCCAGAATGAGACCATCTATCCATCAAGGAGAGGTCTCACACAAAATTTGACGGGACATAATATAATAATCTTTATTTGTATAGCACCAACTTATTCGGCAGTGCATTTGATGCATGGGAGCTCAGTCGGAATGGGGTGGGGTGGTATAGGAGGTGTGGGAGCTAAAAGTGAACATGATGAGCATAATTTGAGGGTAAAGGACTAAAATCAGGGGAGTTGGTATGCTTCTTTGAAAAGGTGAGTCTTTAGAGAACGTCTGAAATTCCATGCATCAGGGATTGTCCGGATGTCTTGGGGTTGGTGCTGCTTTGTCCTGGAGGCGAGCATGTGAGGTTTTGTATAAGGGGGACATCTAGTCTGACTGTGTTGGTAGAGCGCAGCATGTAGGATGGGTGATGTATGGACAGGAGGAAGGTGATGCACGGTTGGGCTGCACCATGGAGAGCTCTATGAGTGAGGGTGATGAATTTAAATTGAGTTCTGTAATACATGGTTAGCCAGTGCAGCGACTGGCATAGTGCAGAGGCATCTGAGAAATAGCTGGATAGGAAGATAAGTCTAGCTGATGCATTTAGTATGGATTGGAGAGGGAAGATTCTGGTGCAGGGACGGCCAATTAGCAGTGAGTTGCAGTGATCGAGTCTGGAATGGATAAGGGCAACAACGAGAGTCTTTAGCATGTCCATGGTCAGGAATGGCTGTATTTTTGCAATGTTCCTGAGATGCAGGTGGCAGGTTCCGGACAGAGCTTGGATATAGGGGTGAAGGAAAGATCTGAGTCTAATGTGACCCCTAGGCAGTGCGCATGCTGTCTGGGGATTATGGTAGTGCCAGCTACTGATATGGAGATGTTGGGGGGAGGACATGGTGTTTGAAACAGTGGACAGACAGTCAGAGCTGTTTTGGAGGAAAGGTGCAGAGATGTCATGGCAAGAGGTGTATAGCTGGGTGTCATTAGCCTAGATGTGATGTTGCAGGCCAAATCTACAAATGGTTAGCCCGATTGGGGCTGTACAGATAGAGAAGAGACGGGGGCCAAGGACCGAGCTCTGGGGTCCCCAACAGCGAGAGAAAGTGGAGAGGAAGTAGAGCTAGTGAAAGAGCAGTTAGAGACATAGGAGGAGAACCAGGAAAGACAAGTAGTTTGGAGATGAAGGGGAGGTTAGAGATAGGTCAGTTGTTGGCGGCATCAGTTGGGTCAAGGGTCAGTTTGATTAGGAGAGGGGATATGGTGGAATGTTTGAATGAGGAGGGGAAAATACCAGAGGACAGGGAGAGGTTGAAGGTGTTGGTGAGGTGGGGAGAGGGACCAGAGGAGGTGTGAGGGAAGAGGGTCTCTAGCGCACGTGGTGGGGCAAGCAGCAGAAATCAGTCTAGAGACTGCTTCCTCTGCTGTTGGTTCGGGTACAGATAAGGAATGGGTGATGGGTGCAATGCAGAAAAGGCCAGGATCAGGGCTAGTTGTGCAATGTTTGGGGAATTCTTTATGGATAGTTTTAATTTTTTCTTTTAAGTAGGTGGCTAGCTCTCCAGCACTGAGGTCCATCATGGGGGCCTGTTTTTTGGGACTAAGGAGGAAGTAGAAGGGTGTCAAAGAGTCATTTTTGGGTTGTGAGGTAGTGAAGAGACGAGGGAGGTGAAAAAGACTTGTTTGGCATGGTGGAGGGCGAGGCTGTAGGTTTTTTTCAAGCATAAATTTAAAGTGGATGAAGTCCACAAGCTGTTTGGAGTTACACCACAGTTGTTTGGCACATCTGGAGCACTGCTGTATGAAGCACGTTTGGGGCGTGAGCCAGGGTTGTCGTGGTCTGCCGTTGACAGCTCTGGTCATGGGGGGTGCCGCTTCATCCAGGGCGCTTCTCAGAGTGGTGAAGTAATGTTTGTCAGCCAGGTTGGGGCATGAGAGGAGAGAGATGGGGAACAGGGAGGACTGTAGGGTCTTGGCAAACTGTTGGGTGTGGATGGTCTGAAGGTTCCTGGAGGTGCGATAGATGGGGGGGATCTGGGGAAATGTTAGGGTTCCTAATGGAGAGGGAGAAAAGATTGTAATCCAAAAGTGGGAGGGGGACATGAGTTTCTTATACCCGCAAGACTTTCTACATATATAATCCCTGGCTATATTTTCACTGTCTGTCCAGGATATGTTTCCCATTACAATATGGAACAAGTGATATCCATGGTGCAGTATAGTGCTGCGCTGTATATTTGACATTTGGTCACTGTGATTTAATAATATGTGGCTCCAGTGTAACATTATATCTGCATTAATGGGGGGTCATACCTTGAGGGGTACTACTCTGTTACAATTGTATTTGGTTTCTAGATCCTTAGGGTTTGATTATTGTTCCAATACATATATCTCATAAGTGAAATTATTGGGATATTCAGAGTACTACATGGTGTAGCATATATTAATTATATTGACTCTAACTAACATATATATCCTTTTTGGAATATTCTACCACCATCTGCCACCAGTTTTGCATTAGGAGTGTATGTATCATTAATGATCCACTCCCTGTGAGAAATTAAAATTGACTGATATACTGTAGACACCAAATGAGATCTACCTATGTGGGTGACAACACACTGTATATATTGATATCAGGTTTTATATACGATTGCTGATGATTGGAAGTATTACCATGACACGAGACATTGGTTCATGGTCCCTGATGAGCCCCTTGAATCTAGGGGTGAAACGCGTAGGTGGGATATGAGTTTGTTATCTGGATAACATGGTGTCATTGGTATCCTGGTATCTGGTGTTGAGTAATATTGTACATCTTTCTTTATGTGATATCTGGGTTAATCCGAGTACCTAGAATCCTAGAGCAACAGAAATATCTATCTTTTTTGTTAAATATCAGTTAGATCCTTAACAGATTCCTTACCCTTATTTTATACCTCCCCTCTCCTCTTTTTAATTAGGGCAAGTTAGGGGGAAGTAGGATTGTGCAGTTCCTGTGTTGGGTCGTCCTTCTCAAGGCGGTCGCTCTGCTATATCATCTACAGGTAAAGCTGCATTTAGATTGAACAATTATTGTTCAAAAACTTGTTTTGAATGATTTTGTTCTCTTTAAACGTAGCCAATAACTGAACAATGAATGAGAATCTTAAGGTTAACACTCGACGTTCAGTTTTAGCTGGCCTATAAATCAGCAACAGCTTGTTCACTTATCGGGCAGTTTAAACACTGCTCGTTCAATGCTTCACTTAGGAATGAAACACTGAATGATTAGTGAACAAGAACTGCACAATTCTAAACAGGAGGCTCGAGCGCAGACGAGCTGGTGATGATCCTCAGCTTGTTCACTCAGGCAAACGAGAAATGTGAGATATTTGGTCCATGTAAAAGACCATTTGTACTTGGTATTGATTAGGGTGCAAATAGGTTTATATTAGAATTAATAAAAGTTATGTTTTTAATTGTGTTTTTTGAATGCCATCGAGGCAGATGTTTCCTTGCTTGTTAAGCATTCATTGAATCTATTATCATATTTTAGTTCTTCGATCTATGGACCCATGAAGACACCCTCTTTTATCTTTGGTCTTGAGATAGGCAAATCTTCTGCCATTCTATCTATTGCTTAGACAAACTGTTTCATAAGGCCTGATGTAATATTTATTGGAGAAAGCATGATGTCTTCAGAGGACACAAGACTTCCCAATGAACATTTTTACCCCAACTCTCCAAATTCTGGCTAACCAATCTTTCCTTATAAAGTGAGATCACAACTATCCCACTCACACAGAAAAAATGAATCCTTTGTAAACTCTGTCTTCATTCCCAATATGATAGCAATGACCTTCAAGTCTCCACAGATCTTCCACTTATGTACAGAGTATTTAATTGAGTGAAGCATATACTACAGCATTTATAGGACTCTTTTGCAAGTCTGGCAAAACTGACTAGAACAGAATGCAGCACATTGTCTTGTGTAGAAAAACTGTTTTCAAACTAGTTTTGAGGCATATATGAAAAGCCTGCACTCTTGAAGATCATAAGAGCGACCCAGAGCTGACATCAAACCACTTATGTTGTTACAAAAAGTTAGGGTCCCGTCATAAGTGAAGAAATGCACAAGAGTTTGTGTCTATAAATTGATGCACTTGGAGAAGATTCCATTCTTTCAACCTGGAGTCCAATGGTTCTGGCTTCCTTGTACTTAAGCCTAAATCAAGGACTAAATCATCTAAATCTGCCTGAGTTAAGAAGTGCGGAGTTGAATGTCCGGTAGATTTAGTATGCTTCTAGGCCATCTGTATTACAGATGACATCTTCTTTTTATGTCTCTCAAATGTTAACTCACCACATATATAGCATAAACTGTCTAGTTCATTTCGGCATATGCAAAGTGCCATATTGTTTCACTAAGAAAATATGGGGCCTCATTTATCGAAACTAACAGTAAAACTGTCTTTGTTGCCCATATCAACCAATCAAAGCGCAGCTTTCATTTTACAGTGAGCTGAAACAAAGCAACTACTGAGCGATTTCTTGCGCGGTGCCTAGTCACTGGCTGTGTGTACACGGAACGACTATTTCTGAAAGTCATTGTTTTTCAAGTGATTAATCAGGCGATAACCATTTACCTACAGCTAAGACAGAAGTACAAAAAGAGAATCAATCTCTTAATTAAACAATTAGTCAATTAACTAAATCACACGTTAATTATAAGCATCCTCTGAGGCAAAGTCTTGTAATTCTTCTGTGCCAACAGGACAGCGTATGTTTTCTTAAGTTTTGTTATTTTACGCATGCTCGCGGGCTGTGAAGACTCAGGAGGACTCCCGATGTGTCCAAGATACCCCTGATTACTCCTGTAACCTTACAAGTAGCAGACACGGCATCCCAGCATTGGCTGTTCAGAGAGAGGAGTCAGATGCTCTGTCAGAGTACACTACAGCATAATGTTCACAGAACCTCACCTACTGCTGCAGTCAGGGCCAAGGGTAAGTGACTTTTCATCATTTCCACACATGTACGGGTTCTCCTGAATCTCGCAAGAGTTTGGGGCTTTAAAACTGTGAGCTATTTGAATTCAACGGTTACTTATTGGGCCCGCCTCTCCTCAGCCCTAAAAGTAGGACTCCTGGGGTCCTCACCATAAGGATCTGACTGGGTCAGCTGTCAGCAGAGCTATAAGATAGAATATCAAGATAGGAAATCTTGGAAAGCCTCCCAAATATTAAGCTGACCAATATTTAACAAATTTGCCTTTGGATATACTTAGGCTAAGTGCAAAACCTATGGCGCTCTCCACTTTAGCGAGAAGAACTCTCTGGTTAAAAGGGTGGGATAGAGACATTCCCTCTAAAAATAATTTTTACTCTCTTTCATTCCACCCCCAGTAACTGTTTGACTTTAAGTTATGGAATTCTCACACCACTAAAGGCTGATAAATTTATCTGCTTCTTTCTGCCTCCGAAGAAAACGTTTAGGGCCCTAGTGCCCAAAGGAGAAAGTCCTCAAGGGGTAGATGGATATCCAGATTTCCGGATGACCGAAGAAGGTTTGATGAGAAGAACCAATTGTGTGTCACCTCATCCTTTAAGAAAAAATAGTCTGTTTCCAATCTAAAACAGGACTTCTGACAATTTGTCTGTTCTAACAGTAAGGGCTTGAGTCTCCAGTTCCATATGGAGCAGCTCTACAGTAGACTCATTGGTACTGTCCACTATCAAAAGGGGGATACTCTTTAGAAATCATAAGCTTTCCTCCTAAAAATTACCAGTTCCACCAGAGGGGCTAGCGGTATATTCCAGGACCTTTGTGGTGCCCACACAGGACCAAGGCTCAAGGTCTTGATCTGACCCCATTGAACACGTTTATAAGGAAAACAAAGTTTAAAATGGAGGCAATCAAATCTGTTCTCTCCATCCTCTATCATGACAATTGGATTGCAACCAGAGACCTAAAAGCTGCATACTTATATATTAAAGTCCTCTAGTCCACAGAAGATACCATAGGGTGGCAGTTCCATGAAACAAGACAAGAGTTTTCACAATGGTGGTAGTAGTTCTGACTTCACTATTCAGACTAAACATGGTGTATCTTATCTTTTATATAGAAAACTGGCACCTTAGGGCTTCCTTACAAGTTCTACTCATCCAACATGTGGATCTTACTCTTCAAACCTTGGTCAGTCAGGGCCTTTTCATTAAAGGGGTTGTCTCGTGAAATCAAGTGGGGTCATACACTTCTGTATGGCCATATTAATGCACTTTGTAATGTACATTGTTATTCACTTACCTGCTCCGTTGCTAGCGTCCCCGTCACCATGGATCCATCTAAATTCGCTGTCTTCTGGCGTTTTTAGACGCACTTGCGCAGTCCGGTCTTCTCCCTGGTGAATGGGGCCGCTCGTGCCGGAGAGCTGGTCCTCGTAGCTCCGCCCCGTCACGTGTGCCGATTCCAGCCAATCAGGAAATCGGCAATGGACCGCACAGAGCCCACGGTGCACCATGGGAGAAGACCCGCGGTGCATCGTGGGTGAAGATCCCGGCGGCCATCTTGGTAAAGGAAGAAAGAAGTCGCCGCAGCGCGGGGATTCGGGTAAGTAATAAACTTTTTTTTTTTAACCCATCCCTTGGGTTTGTCTCGCGCCGAACAGGGGGCCTATTGAATAAAAAAAAAAAACGTTTCAGCGTGAGACAACCCCTTTAACCATGACAAATACCATTTTTCATCATTAATTTGCCACTTGCAGGGATTTAACATAGACTCAGACTCAATAACATTGTCTCCTCAGAGAATTTCCTGACTGTGTTTTGCTATCCACTCGTTGCTTAAGAGTCACAGGATTTGGATCAGGTCAGAGATGATGGTACTGAGTCTCCTTACTTCCACTCTTATGGTTCAAAAAGTATTTTATTAGCTGGAACGGACAATACAATAAAGTATAAAGTATCCTTGCAGGGTTTGTTGTTCATCAATCAAAACCTAACCACAGTTTCTACTCCCTGCTAATTCCACCGGCACCCATTGTCCCAGCCATTTTTATTTATTAATGAAGGATAAAACTATGATATAACACAACGGAATGGGTGATAGTCCCCTGTTGTAAGTTGCTATAAGTCTCTAGTCTGTGGGACTGGGGGAGTATAGGGGGCTCCAGGGCCCCGTAGCAAGACAGGGAGAACCCTGGAGGGGAGGGAGGGTAAGGGAGCAAAGTGGAGACTAAAGGGTTAGGGAGTTGGGAGGAATATGAGAGGGGGAGAGTAGAAGAAGAGAGATAAAGAAAAGAGAAGAGAAAGGGAGAAGAGAGAATAGGATGAAGATGAAGATGCCTGTCCGGTCCTTACTTCCACTCTTAAAGCAGTACAATGTGTGAGAATTCATTTCAGGAGCCTACAGGAAGAGATCCTGTGGAACTTCCACAGGGCTCATTAGGGCCTAAATTTGAGGATGAAAATCTCAGCTAAAACTGACTGGGTCAATTTTTATGGAAACAAATGTTTTTTTCACTGTGAACACTTTTTAAAAAAAATAAAATTGATTACACTTTAATTATTTTTTATTTTACCAGGGGATTGCCCAATATGATCTTCTGATCACTTATGTAATGCTTAGGTATAAACTAACAGACCTATGGCAGGCCTTAGTGAAGCTTCACCTGCCATAACAACTGGTTGGGGATTCCGTTACTGGTCCAGCATAAAATCCTGAAAGGAATAGTGCTGCATGAGGCGCTTTTTTTCCAGGATAATGCTGAATGGAAACTGAACGGACCCCATTATAGTCAATGGGGTCTGTTCGGTGCTCTTCGGTTCCATCATAAGATGGATATGTTCGGCCAGGGATTCCCTTTCCTGCTCCCCAAATGGCATAGGAAAATGGAACCCCTGCTACATATGTGGAAGCAGCCTTACCTCTGTATTTCAAGAACTTTATTTGCTGTCTATGAATGATACCTATTTTTACATCCAGAGACTGAGAACCAGTGCAGACATAATACTTCTCATAATTGAGAGTTTGCTACAATTGTAATCAGTCTAGAGTAGACAATCCTCTCGGAGCTAAACAGCCTGAACTCTAGATGGATACAGTTTACTTACACAGATACATAGAAGCAAGGTATTTAGGCAGGAAGAATATTTCTGCTGCTGTATTGATTTTACAAAGGATTATATTCACGATTATATAAAGCCAAAAAAAACAATTATCAAGTTTTAGTTATGTAAAGGGACTGGTTATTTGTTTTGCGACAACTTATTCCACAGCACTTTCAGGTGATTTATTTATTACCCCCCAGCAAGCTGGGTACTTAATTTTACTGATCTTGGAAGGATGAGTCAACCTTGAGCCAGGTACCTAAACTATGCAGGGATTGAACCTGCAACCTTCGGGTTGTGAGCGAGAGCTTAGGATTGCATACTGCTGCCTTAGCACTCTGTGCCACACAAGGCCCTTGCTTTCACATCTGCAGCAGGGGTTCCGCTTTCCTGTTCCGTTCGGGGGGCAGGAAAAGGGAACCTGCTAGCCGAACGTATCAGTCTTATGACAGAACTGAACAGCGCAACTGTTTTACCAGGCCCCCCTGTTATATGTCCGTACTATCACCCACCTGGGAAGCCCTACTGTTACGATCAGCAAGAGAAATACCCGTTGCATCATTAGCTTCCGCCTTCAAAGTTTGTTGTTAGGTCAGTTGCCATTCAACTTTTTCCACACCTGACCCATTGGACTAGATCAGCTGACTACTTTGTTCCACCTACCTTGTTAGGGAGGATTGTGATAGCTGTCACAATTGTACTTATCCAGCATTCCTTGCTCCAATTTCCTAGTATCTAGTTCTCAGCCCAGTCTTGTTTAGTCTGTATTGCATATGGCTGCTTGGTTTTCTAGTCTAAGGGGAAAAACACGTGGACATGTTTTACTCCCGGTATACAGCCGTGATGATCATGGCCGTATGAGGGAAAAATCAAAACCAATGATCTCAATAAGAGTTCAGTAGTTTTGTTTTCACTGCTGGGATTCCTCAGCCAAGAAGATATAGGACCTGCCCAATCTTTTCCGCTCATAGTGAATAAATGATGCGGGGAACATCGGGCAGCACCCATCTTCCTGTCTCTCTTTTCTAACTCCTGCGCTCTGGCGTGAAGTTTGAACTTCCAGTGAGCCATGGAAAATTTCCCTCGCTCTGGCGCAACTACGCTCCATACTGCTAAGCATAGCTGTTCCCCCGGCAGTGTGTTTAAGCCCAGAGTCTGTGTTTCCTAGTTTGTGTCTAAATACTATGGTTCATAATCCGGCATTGTTTGCTTAGCCTTTTTTTTAGGTTCTAGAGCCACCAGACTATCAGGGATAGTATGTCAGTCAGGGTTGTCAGGAGGGATAACTAAGGGCTCCTTAAAGGGAACCTGCCACTACAGTTTATACAGTAAATAAGGCACGGCGCTAGAATCATGAGCTGCACCTGTTTCTAAAAATGAAATAGACATCACTCTTAATAAATGCCTGTAAATTGTAAGGATCTGTCTGGAGGGCAGGCCATAGCATCTGTAGTGGCTGGTGGATCTTCCTATAAGCCGACTGTGAGGATGGGTAAATTCAAGGAGCCTCAGACCCAGTTCTTCCAAAGAGCATATAGGCATTTATTTAAAGCAGTCCATATTTACATGGCACACAGTCCTGGCACCACTAACAAAAGAAACTGCACTGACCTCCACACTAATTGCTCAGGTGAGCCTTTATAGCAATGAATCCTCCCACAAGCCTTTTCAGGAGTCCTATAAAGTCATTCATTTGCTGCTTCTCTGCCTCTATATCCTCAGAGGAGGCACCCCGCTGCAGCGCCACCAGTGCAGGTAAGTACAAACCAACATAATGCATTTTACTCAGAACATTTCCCTTAGCTGTAGTACATGGTTTCCAGGAAAAGAAATGGATAGATAAAGCATTAGGTGGCCAGCCTAATGAGAAGAGCAAAGAAGCATTCACACCCATTCACACAAAAGTGTTGTATAAGTAAAGGACCGCATGCATCACAACTAAGGCCTCCTTCCCACGAACGGATTTCCGACGCGTAATACGCGGCGAAAATCCGCTGCGTTGCCCGCAGCTATTAGGTTCTATTGAATTCTATTCCGCACCGTGAAATCACCTGTCCTCACCGGCGGCATGTTCTATTTGCCGCGAGTGTACGCTTGGACGGCTACCATTGCAGTCAATAGAAGCCGTTCGTTCACGCTATCTTCCGCTGTAGCACAGTGGAAGATAGCGTGAAATCGCCTCTCCGCCTACCGCCGTCGCGTCATGTGACGCGGCCGGCCGTGTCGTGACGTAGCCGGCGTGTCACATGATGCTGGGGCGTGTCATGCCGAAGCGTCATGCGGGACCTGGGACGCCGGATCCGCAGGTAAGTATGGGGTCTCTGGGGGGCGCCGTGACGGGCTCCGCCGCGGGAATTCCGCGGTGGAGCCCGTCACGGCCGTGTGCAGCCGGCCTAAGGTTATACATGTAATGCTTATAACAAAATAAAGGAAACCTTATACCTCTTCACACCGACCCCTCTCTTTCCCTATGACATTTATGTTATCCACGGATCATAACATAAATATAGCACCAGAAAATAACTTGTTAGATTAATTCAGCCCCAGAACTAAGTTCATAATGTAAATACAACACCAAATACAATTTTATAACATAAATACAGCTCCAAAATCAAGCTCATAATATACACACAGTATCAGAAGCAAGCTTATTACATTAATGCAGTACCAGAACGAAGCTCATAATATAAATACAGCGCCAGAACCAAGCCCATATCATAAACACAGCCTCAGAACTAACCACAATACATAAATACAGCCAAGAACCAAGATCATAACATCAACACAACACCAGAAGTAAGCATGAAGGACCCTATTAAAGCCAATGGGATCCATCTTCATGTCAGTTAAGCGCCAGGTCTAGAACTTCTCTCATTTTTGTTGTTCAGCTTCTAAGACTGGACCGAACAGCATAAATAATAGTGCCAATGTGAAAAGAGTCTTTGAAATATATATATATATATATATATATATATATATATATATATATATATATAAAAATGTACAATTATTTATGCAAGAAATTGACACACAGTATAGTTGTAACCTACACTAGCTCATAGCTGGCATAGATTTCATTCTGACACATATAAGGGCCGCCAGATGTGATAAATGCATTAAAGGGCTTGCATCTCTTAAGTCATGTGTGACACTGACATCAGCACATAATTTACTTAGATTGGCATATGAATTGCTGGTCTACATAAATATGCCCCATTCATTTTATATGCATTGAGGCATATTTACTTAGGAAAATGTTTATGATGTAAATTACAGTAAATGACTGCCCACTTTCAAAAAAGGGGTGGAGCTGGTGTGATCTGGCAAAAAATTCCAATATTTTGGCACTTGCATCACAACTGGGACTTTCTAATGCCACAGTAATAAATGTGATATATATATATATATATAAATAAAATAGGATGTATGTATTTATGTGCCACCATAACTCATGAACGCCTGTAGCAATTTCAACCAAACTTGGTACATATATAACTCATTCCATGGGGACAATTTTGGGGGGGATAAGGGAGAGAGGTGGAAAAGCCAGAATTGCACTTCAGCAGATGTTTTTTATTTCACAATCTTATCTAACACAGACAACCTCCTCTTCATCATACACTAATCTATTACACAGACGACCTCCTCCTCCTCATCATACACTAATCTATTACATAGACGACCTCCTCATCATACACTAATCTATTACACAGACGACCTCCTCCTCATCATACACTAATCTATTACAGAGACGACCTCCTCCTCATCATACACTAATCTATTACACAAACGACCTCCTCCTCATCATACACTAATCTATTACACAGACGACCTCCTCCTCATCATACACTAATCTATTACACAAACGACCTCCTCCTCATCATACACTAATCTATTACACAGACGACCTCCTCCTCATCATACACTAATCTATTACACAGACGACCTCCTCCTCATCATACACTAATCTATTACACAGACGACCTCCTCCTCATCATACACTAATCTATTACACAGACGACCTCCTCCTCATCATACACTAATCTATTACACAGACGACCTCCTCCTCATCATACACTAATCTATTACACAGACGACCTCCTCCTCATCATACACTAATCTATTACACAGACGACCTCCTCCTCATCATACACTAATCTATTACACAGACGACCTCCTCCTCATCATACACTAATCTATTACACAGACGACCTCCTCCTCATCATACACTAATCTATTACACAGACGACCTCCTCCTCATCATACACTAATCTATTACACAGACGACCTCCTCCTCATCATACACTAATCTATTACACAGACGACCTCCTCCTCATCATACACTAATCTATTACACAGACGACCTCCTCCTCATCATACACTAATCTATTACACAGACGACCTCCTCCTCATCATACACTAATCTATTACACAGACGACCTCCTCCTCATCATACACTAATCTATTACACAGACGACCTCCTCCTCATCATACACTAATCTATTACACAGACGACCTCCTCCTCATCATACACTAATCTATTACACAGACGACCTCCTCCTCATCATACACTAATCTATTACACAGACGACCCCCTCCTCATCATACACTAATCTATTACACAGACGACCCCCTCCTCATCATACACTAATCTATTACACAGACGACCTCCTCCTCATCATACACTAATCTATTACACAGACGACCTCCTCCTCATCATACACTAATCTATTACACAGACGACCTCCTCCTCATCATACACTAATCTATTACACAGACGACCTCCTCCTCATCATACACTAATCTATTACCCAGACCTCCTGCTCCTCAGATAATATCTTACACACACAACCTCCTCCTCTGCTCCAACTACCACAGAGCTTCCCACCAGCACTAAGCCACTATGTACCACACAGAAACAAGCCCAGCACACAGTCTTATGAAAGCTGTCCAAAAGGAAATCTGTGTTGTCCATAGCAACCAATCACAGTGCAGCTTTCATTTTACCTCAGCAGTATAACAAGTGAAAGCTGAGCTGTGATTGGTTGCTATTGGCAACAAAAATTACTTGGGAAGTCAGTGAGTTTTTTAATTACACCAGTATTACACAGACCTCCTGCTCCTTGGATAATAATATCTTACACAGACAGCTTCCTCCTTCTCAAATACTAGTATTTCACAGATGACCTCCTCCTCATGCAGTAAGATATTACACAGACAACCTCCTCATATACTAATATATTACACAGATGACCTCTTCCTCCTCATATATTAATATATTACACAGATGATTTTCTCCTCATGCAGTAAAATATTGCACAGACAACCTCCTCCTCATATACCATATTTTCCGGCATATAAGATGACCCCCAACTGTCGACGTATACGCAGGGAATACACTGTAGAAAAAAAAATCAATACTCACCTCCCGCAGCACTGCTGCAGGCTGTCGCTCCCTCCACCATGACATTATTGAATGGCTGTGATTGGTAATGCAGCACCGGCTTTCATTGGCTGATGACGCGCTGAGTTAGCCAATCAGAGCATTAGCTTTCTGGAGGCGGGGCATTCAAGCCCCGCCTCCAGAAAGCAATGTTCTGTCGGCATGCAGGAGGGATTGACAGTCTGCAGCAGCGCCATGGGTGGTGAGTAGAGATGAGCGAGCACCAAAATGCTCGGGTGCTCGTTACTCGGGACGAAATTATCGCGATGCTCGAGGGTTCGTTTCGAGTAACGAACCCCATTGAAGTCAATGGGCGACCCGAGCATTTTTGTATTTCGCCGATGCTCGCTAAGGTTTTCATGTGTGAAAATCTGGGCAATTCAAGAAAGTGATGGGAACGACACAGCAACGGATAGGGCAGGCGAGGGGCTACATGTTGGGCTGCATCTCAAGTTCACAGGTCCCACTATTAAGCCACAATAGCGGCAAGAGTGGGCCCCCCCCCCCTCCCAACAACTTTTACTTCTGAAAAGCCCTCATTAGCAATGCATACCTTAGCTAAGCACCACACTACCTCCAACAAAGCACAATCACTGCCTGCATGACACTCCGCTGCCACTTCTCCTGGGTTACATGCTGCCCAACCCCCCCGCACGACCCAGTGTCCACAGCGCACACGAAATTGTCCCTGCGCAGCCTTCAGCTGCCCTCATGCCACGCCACACTCATGTCTATTTATAAGTGCGTCTGCCATGAGGAGGAACCGCAGGCACACACTGCAGAGGGTTGGCACGGCTAGGCAGCGACCCTCTTTAAAAGGGGCGGGGCGATAGCCCACAATGCTGTACAGAAGCAATGAGAAATAAAATCCTGTGCCACCGCCATCAGGAGCTGCACACGTGGGCATAGCAATGGGGAACCTATGTGCCACACACTATTCATTCTGTCAAGGTGTCTGCATGCCCCAGTCAGACCGGGCTTTTTAATTCATAGACACAGGCAGGTACAACTCCCTATTGTGAAGTCCCTGTGGACCGACAGCATGGGTGGCTCCCTGGAACCCACCGGCGGTACATAAAAATATCCCATTGCAGTGCCCATCACAGCTGAGGTAGTAATGTCATGTTTAATGCAGGTGGGCTTCGGCCCACACTGCATGCCCCAGTCAGACTGGGGTTCTTTACAAGTGGAAACAGATGCATTTATAATTCCCTGTGGACCCACAGCATGGGTGGGTGCCAGGAAGCCACTGGCGGTACATAGAAATATCCCATTGCATTGCCCAACACAGCTGAGGTAGTAATGTCGTGCTTAATGCAGGTGGGCTTCGGCCCACACTGCATGCCCCAGTCAGACTGGGGTTCTTTACAAGTGGACACATGTAGGTTAAACTCCGTGTGCACCTACAGCATGGGTGGCTCCCTGGAACCCACCGGCGATACACAAAAATATCCCATTGCATTGCCCAACACAGCGGATGTAACGTCAGCTGTAATGCAGGTGGGCTAAAAATTCATTTGATTACACTGTAGGCGAGGGCCCACAAAAATTGCTGTATCAACAGTACTAATGTACATCCAAAAAATTGGCCATGGCCAACCAAGAGGGCAGGTGAAACCCATTAATCGCTTTGGTTAATGTGGCTTAAGTGGTAACTAGGCCTGGAGGCAGCCCAGTTTAACGAAAAATTGGTTCAAGTTAATGTTTCAACGCTTTTAAGAGCATTGAAACATATAAAAATTGTTTAGAAAAATTATATGAGTGAGCCTTGTGGCCCTAAGAAAAATTGCCCGTTCAGCGTGATTACGTGAGGTTTCAGGAGGAGGAGCAGGAGGAGGAGGAGGAATATTAGACACAGATTGATGAAGCAGAAATGTCCCCGTTTTGGATGGTGAGAGAGAACGTAGCTTCCATCCGCGGGTGCAGCCTACGTATTGCTTACGTATCGCTGCTGTCCGCTGGTGGAGAAGAGAAGTCTGGGGAAATCCAGGCTTTGTTCATCTTGATGAGTGTAAGCCTGTCGGCACTGTCGGTTGACAGGTGGGTACGCTTATCCGTGATGATTCCCCCAGCCACACTAAACACACTCTCTGACAAGACGCTAGCCGCAGGACAAGCAAGCACCTCCAGGGCATACAGCGCGAGTTCAGGCCACGTGTCCAGCTTCGACACCCAGTAGTTGTAGGGGGCAGAGGCGTCACGGAGGACGGTCGTGCGATCGGCTACGTACTCCCTCACCATCCTTTTACAGTGCTCCCGCCGACTCAGCCTTGACTGGGGAGCGGTGACACAGTCTTGCTGGGGAGCCATAAAGCTGGCAAAGGCCTTGGAGAATGTTCCCCTGCCTGCGCTGTACATGCTGCCTGATCTCTGCGCCTCCCCTGCTACCTGGCCCTCGGAACTGCGCCTTCTGCCACTAGCGCTGTCGGATGGGAAGTTTACCATCAGTTTGTCCACCAGCGCCCTGTGGTATAGCATCATTCTCGAACCCCTTTCCTCTTCGGAATGAGAGTGCAAACGCTCTCCTTATACCGTGGATCGAGCAGTGTGTACACCCAGTAATCCGTAGTGGCCAGAATGCGTGTAACGCGAGGGTCACGAGAAAGGCATCCTAACATGAAGTCAGCCATGTGTGCCAGGGTACCTGTACGCAACACATGGCTGTCTTCACTAGGAAGATCACTTTCAGGATCCTCCTCCTCCTCCTCCTCCTCCTCCTCAGGCCATACACGCTGAAAGGATGACAGGCAAGCAGCATGGGTACCGTCAGCAGTGGGCCAAGCTGTCTCTTCCCCCTCCTCCTCATCCTCCTCATGCTCCTCCTCCTCCTCCTCAACACGCTGAGATATAGACAGGAGGGTGCTCTGACTATCCAGCGACATACTGTCTTCCCCCAGCTCTGTTTCCGAGCGCAAAGCGTCTGCCTTTATGCTTTGCAGGGAACTTCTCAAGATGCATAGCAGAGGAATGGTGACGCTAATGATTGCAGCATCGCCGCTCACCACCTGGGTAGACTCCTCAAATTTTCCAAGGACCTGGCAGATGGCTGCCAACCAGGGCCACTCTTCTGTAAATAATTGAGGAGGCTGACTCCCACTGCGCCGCGCAAGTTGGAGTTGGTATTCCACTATAGCTCTACGCTGCTCATAGAGTCTGGCCAACATGTGGAGCGTAGAGTTCCACTGTGTGGGCACGTCGCACAGCAGTCGGTGCACTGGCAGATTAAACCTATGTTGCAGTGTCCGCAGGGTGGCAGCGTGCGTGTGGGATTTGCGGAAATGTGCGCAGAGCTGGCGCACCTTTCCGAGCAGGTATGACAAGTGGGATTAGCTTTTCAGAAAGCGCTGAACCACCAAATTAAAGACATGGGCCAGGCATGGCACGTGCGTGAGGCTGCCGAGCTGCAGAGCCGCCACCAGCTTACGGCCGTTGTCACACACGACCATGCCCGGTTGGAGGCTCAGCGGCGCAAGCCAGTGGTCGGTCTGCTCTGTCACACCCTGCAGCAGTTCGTGGGTCGTGTGCCTCTTCTCTCCTAAGCTGAGTAGTTTCAGCACGGCCTGCTGACGCTTGCCCACCGCTGTGCTGCCACGCCGCGTGACACCGACTGCTGGCGACGTGCTGCTGACACATCTTGATTGCGAGACAGAGGTTGCGTTGGAGGAGGAGGAGGAGGAAGGTGCTTTAGTGGAGGAAGCATACACCGCCGCAGATACCACCACCGAGCTGTGGCCCGCAATTCTGGGGGTGGGTAGGACGTGAGCGGTCCCAGGCTCTGACTCTGTCCCAGCCTCCACTAAATTCACCCAATGTGCCGTCAGGGAGATATAGTGGCCCTGCCCGCCTGTGCTTGTCCACGTGTCCATTGTTAAGTGGACCTTGGCAGTAACCGCGTTGGTGAGGGCGCGTACAATGTTGCGGGAGACGTGGTCGTGCAGGGCTGGGACGGCACATCGGGAAAAGTAGTGGGAACCGAGTAGCACGGGGCAGCCGCCGCCATCATGCTTTTGAAAGCCTCCGTTTCCACAAGCCTATACGGCAGCATCTCTAGGCTGATGAATTTTGCAATGTGCACGTTTAACGCTTGAGCGTGCGGGTGCGAGGCGTCGTAGTTGCGCTTGCGCTCAAACTGTGGCACTAGCGACGTCTGGACGCTGCGCTGAGAGACATTGCTGGATGGGGCCGAGGACAGCGGAGGTGAGGGTGTGGGTGCAGGCCAGGAGACGGTAGTGCCTGTGTCCTCAGAGGGGGGTTGGATCTCAGTGGCAGGTTGGGGCACAGGGGGAGAGGCAGTGGTGCAAACCGGAGGCGGTGAACGGGCATCGTCCCACCTTGTGGGGTGCTTGGCCATCATATGCCTGCGCATGCTGTTGGTGGTGCCTCCCCGGCTGATCTTGGCGCGACAAAGGTTGCACACCACTGTTCGTCGGTCGTCAGGCGTCTCTGTGAAAAACTGCCACACCGTAGAGCACCTTGACCTGTGCAGGGTGGCATGGCGCGAGGGGGCGCTTTGGGAAACAGTTGGTGGATTATTCGGTCTGGCCCTGCCTCTACCCCTGGCCACCGCACTGGCTCGGCCTGTGCCCACACCCTCACTTGGCCCTCCGCATCCTCAGCCGCGTCCACATCCTCTAGGCCTACCCCTACCCCTCAGCATGCTGTATTACCAGTGATTTGATTTCCCAGGCAGGAAAGAAATTGGCGCAAGGCTGCACTCAACCGTAGCTGGTTGCGTCTGATTTTTGTACGTTCTCCACGCAGCACACACGTACACGGAGACCTTAGGACTGACACAGGCAGGCCAAATATAATTTTTTCGCTTTTTTGCAAAGGGAAGGCCCCACTGCGTATATTCAATGAACAATACGTTTAATAACTGTGGTGTGGCCCTGAAAAAGTGTCACACAACTTTAGTGTAGCAGAGTTATTAACTCTGGCAGAGCAGGTATTTGCCAGTCAGGAAAGACAATGGCGCAAGCCTGCAGTAAACCGTAGCTGGTTGCGTCTGATTTTTGTACGTTCTCCACGCAGCACACACGTACACGGAGACCTTAGGACTGACACAGGCAGGCCAAATATAATTTTTTCGCTTTTTTGCAAAGGGAAGGCCCCACTGCGTATATTCAATGAACAATACGTTTAATAACTGTGGTGTGGCCCTGAAAAAGTGTCACACAACTTTAGTGTAGCAGAGTTATTAACTCTGGCAGAGCAGGTATTTGCCAGTCAGGAAAGACAATGGCGCAAGCCTGCAGTAAACCGTAGCTGGTTGCGTCTGATTTTTGTACGTTCTCCACGCAGCACACACGTACACGGAGACCTTAGGACTGACACAGGCAGGCCAAATATAATTTTTTCGCTTTTTTGCAAAGGGAAGGCCCCACTGCGTATATTCAATGAACAATACGTTTAATAACTGTGGTGTGGCCCTGAAAAAGTGTCACACAACTTTAGTGTAGCAGAGTTATTAACTCTGGCAGAGCAGGTATTTGCCAGTCAGGAAAGACAATGGCGCAAGCCTGCAGTAAACCGTAGCTGGTTGCGTCTGATTTTTGTACGTTCTCCACGCAGCACACACGTACACGGAGACCTTAGGACTGACACAGGCAGGCCAAATATAATTTTTTCGCTTTTTTGCAAAGGGAAGGCCCCACTGCGTATATTCAATGAACAATATGTTTAATAACTGTGGTGTGGCCCTGAAAAAGTGTCACACAACTTTAGTGTAGCAGAGTTATTAACTCTGGCAGAGCAGGTATTTGCCAGTCAGGAAAGACAATGGCGCAAGCCTGCACTCAACCGTAGCTGGTTGCGTCTGATTTTTGTACGTTCTCCACGCAGCACACACGTACATGGAGACCTTAGGACTGACACAGGCAGGCCAAATATAATTTTTTCGCTTTTTTGCAAAGGGAAGGCCCCACTGCGTATATTCAATGAACAATAACTGTGTTGTGGCCCTGCCTACACAATTCTGTCCCTGTAGTATCAATGGAGGGTGCAATGCTCTGTACAGACGATTTTTAGAAGAAAAAAAAATATGCAACACTGCTTACAGCAGCCAGCACAGTACTGCACACGGTTGAATTTGGCCCTAGAAAGGACCGTTGAGGTTCTTGAAGGCTACACTCACTCCTAACACTCTCCCTGCCTAAGCACCACTTCTGTCCCTAATACCGGGTGCAATGCTCTGCACTGCCGATTTTGAGAAGAAAAAAAAAAAAATTTCCACTGATAGCAGCAGCCTGCACACACGTAGATGTGGCCCTAAGAAGGACCGTTGGGGTTCTTGAAGCCTACAAACACTCTCCCTACAGCAACTCCAATAGAACAGCACTTTCCCTCACTAACTCACACGGCATCTGAGCCGAGCCGCGAGAGGGGCCGACTTTTATACTCGGGTGACATCTGATCGCCCCAGCCACTCACAGCAGGGGGGTGGTATAGGGCTTGAACGTCACAGGGGGAAGTTGTAATGCCTTCCCTGTCTTTCAATTGGCCAGAAAAGCGCGCTAACGTCTCAGAGAGGAAACTGAAAGTAACCGGAACACCGCGTGGTACTCGTTACGAGTAACGAGCATCCCGAACACCGTAATATTCACACGAATATCAAGCTCGGACGAGTGCGTTTGCTCATCTCTAGTGGTGAGTATTGATTTTTTTTTTCTACAGCGTATTTCCAGTGTATAAGACAACCCCCGACTTTGAAGATTTTCCGGGGTTAAAAAATCGTCTTATACACCAGAAAATACGGTACCAATATATTACACTGACGAGCTCCTCCTCATATACTAATACTAGCTGATATACCCGGCTTCGCCCGAGTTAATTTGGTACTGGTGTTTATCTGGTGTTCACACGGAAAATCTTATGAAGTCATGGTTACTTTAGAGATACTGGGAAAAAAAATGTGTTCACCATTTTGCATGGTTCTTTGTGTTACCCAGAAAACACCACGTGGAGGTAACCATGCGACGTTTCCTTTATATAAAATGACATCAGGAAGTGAGAGAATTAGATTACGTACGTAAAATTTGGACGATAATTCTTTTGCGCTTAGAATTGAATAGTCAAGTTGGGACCCAATAACTCTTCCTATTTATGACATAATCAATGCCCGTGCCAAATTTCAAATCTCTAACATCGGGAAGTGAGAGCATTAGATTACGTACGTAAAATTTGGATGCTAATTATTTTGCACTTAGAATTGAATAATCAAGTTGGGACCCATTAACTTTTCCTATTCATGACATAATCAATGCCCGTGCCAAATTTCAAGTGAGAGAATTAGATTACGTACATAAAATTTGGACGCTAATTCTTTTGCACTTAGAATTAAATAATCAATTTGGGACCCTTTAACTTTTCCTATTTATGACACAATGCCCGTGCCAAATTTCAAGTTTCTATGACATTGGGAAGTGAGAGAATTAGGTTACGTACGTAAAATTTGGATGCTTATTCTTTTGCACTTAGAATTGAATAATCGGGTTGGGACCCATTAACTTTTCCCATTTATGACATAATCAATGCCCGTGTCAAAGTTCAAATTTCTAGGACATCGGGAAGTGAGAGAATTAGATTACATATGTAAAATTTGGACGCTAATTCTTTTGTACTTAGAATTAAATAATCAATTTGGGACCCATTAACTTTTCCTATTTATGACATAATCAATGCCCGTGCCAAATTTCAAGTTTCTATGACACCGGGAAGTGAGAGAATTAGATTATGTACGTAAAATTTAGACGCTAATTCTTTTGCGCTAGAATTAAATAATCGAGTTGGGACCCATTAGGTTTTCCTATTTATGACATAGTCAATGCTCATACCAAATTTCATGTTTCTATGACATTGGGAAGTGAGAGAATTAGATTCCGTACATACAATTTGGATGCCAATTCTTTTGCGCTAGAATTAAATAATCGAGTTGGGACCACTTTACTTTTCCTATTTTGGACATAATCAATGCTTGTGCCAAATTTCATGTTTCTACGACATCAGGAAGTTGGAGAATTAGTGGCGAGTCAGTGAGTCAGTGAGTGAGTCAGTGAGGGCTTTCATTTTTATATATATAGATATTAAATCAGTACACACACACACACATATATATATATATATATATATATATATATATATATATATATATACACACAAACACATATTTAAATTCTTTTCGTGTTTAAACCCTTCCTGCTCCAGGGCGTAAATTTACGTCCTGGCAGCGGGGTACTTCCTGCACTAGGGCGTAAACTTACGTCCTGGGGATAGCGGAAGATTACATATGATCTCACGCCCCCCGCTGTTAACCCCTTCCCTGCCGTTATCTATGTAGACCGCGACATGGGAAGGGTTCACAGAGGGAGCGCGCTCCCTCTGAAGTTGCCGGGCTCTCGCGATATAATCCAGAGAGCCCGGTCTGTTGCCATGGCAACAGGACGCCAGACACACAGTAGCCCTGCCATGCCTTATCACAACGATCATCAGGGCAATGTTGTAAGTCCCCCAGGGGGACACAAACTGTGTTAGCATAACATATTAGCATAAAAAAAGTTTAAAAAAATTAAAACCCCACATATTTGGTATTGTCGCGTCTGTAACGACGCGTACAACAAGCTGCACATGCTTTTGACTGTGCAAGGAAAAAAGGGTAAAAAAAGCAGCTAAAAAACAGAGGCAAAATGCTAATTTTTAGCATTTTGCCTCCCTAAAAATTCAATAAAAGTGATCAAAAAAGCCGTATGTACCACAAAATGGTACCAATAAAAGCTACTGCTCGTCTCGCAAAAACTAAGCCCTCATAGAGCTCCGTACATCAAAAAATAAAAAAGTTACAGGACTTTGAATGTAGCGATTTAGAAAAAAAGAGTTTCAAAAAAAGGGTTTTTATTGCAGAAAAGTGGAAAATCCTAAAAAAATGTAACAATTTTGGTATAGTTGTAACCGTACCGACCCGCAGAAAAAATGGATTGTGTCATTTATGCTGCATGATTAACGCTGTAAAAAACAATCTATGGCAGAATTGATGCGTTTTCTCTCCTTGCTATCATAAAAAAATAAATAAAAGTTTTACAATATAGTCAAATGTACCCAAAAATGGCACCGATAAAAACTACAGTTCGCCATGCAAAAAACAAGTCCTTACACGGCTGCGTCGAAAGAAAAATAAAAAAGTTATGACTTTTGATAAATGGAGAAGAAAATCCGTCAAAAATCGTTGCGTCCTAAAGCCCAAAATAGACCATGTCCTTAAGGGGTTAAAAATAAAATACACGGGCAACGCTGGGTAATCAGCTAGTAGTAAATACAATTATTTTGCAATGTAGAATAAAGCACATTGCAAAGACACCTTCTTCTGTACGTACTAAGGCTGTAGGACCTTTAAGGTCGTGATTGTGATGTCATTGAAGGTGTTGCAGGCATTCGGGTTGCATTTTTGGTAATTTGACTTAAAGGGGTATTCCGGGCACAGACTAACATTTTAAAATCTAATGTACATCCTCACAATAAGTCATTTTGCAATAGGTTCACAGTATCTAGTCTAGTTTCTTTCTTCATTCTCTATGTCATGTGACCCTCTGCCTAAAAAATATCTCTGACATCTTGTCCACATTTGCTGTTTCCTCCCAGTCCACAGCCTCCAACTTCCTATGAGCAGTGCATGGTGGGAGGACAGGAGTGGAAGGTCCTGTCTGCCTGCTTCAGCTGACTTTCTATGTCACTCTGTGTGAGAGGCAGGTTGGTGCTAGTAAGTTGCAGGACCAGTGAGCTGTGGGTAGAGCTACAGCGCTGGCTGGTAAATGAGCTCTTTGCATGCTGGAAGTAATGCATGTAAGCACAGCGGCAGATCGGCAGTGGCACAGGATGAAGAATAGGTTCCAGAGCAGCAGATAAAAAGGACCAGGTTGATGCTACTTAGCTGGACCTCCTAGATTTCAGCATTTTCAAAATTTCTATTTTGTGCCCAGAAAGCCCCTTTAATGTTACCATTGATTTATGTTGAAACACATCAGTAAAAATGTTGTTCTTCAAAAAGTGTGTAAAAATCACAGTATTTTTACTACTGTGTTTCCCCGAAAATAAGACACTGCCTTATATTAATGTTTTCCTCAAAACAGGCACAGTGTCTTATTTTCTGGGGATGTCTTATAATACTCACCTAGTACGCGGAATTCGGGGTAAATTATACTACGTTGCACATAAATGTCTTGGGCTGAGACAGCCACACCCCTTCCAACAAGCCATGCCCCTTTTCTGGCTTGGCATAAACTGCAAAAAGTTGCATAATATTTCTGCAAATGAGACTTGTGCAAAATGTTGTGACTTTTGGCCACCATTTTTACTTTAATAAATCTCATCCATAATGTTTTTGGTTTTGTCAGATCCGGAATGCATCTGACAGAATGTCCTTCTGGATTTCATATTATGGAGCTAAGGCTGGATTCATATGAGCGTATATCAGCCACGTTTTCATGCCTGACCAATATACACTGCCCCTCTGATGCTTTGGTTTACAATGCATCAGTTCACATGGGCGTATTTCTGGGGTGTAAAAGTGCCTGGCCGGCCAAGATAGTGCCCAGCCGAAATGCACTATCTTGGCCGGCTGGCGCGCCTATGGGTGCCTATGACAGCTTCCAGAGAAAGGAGGTGGGAGGGAATTTAGCAGCGTGACTTCTAAATTCCCATCTTCTTCCCTCCTCCTCTCCGCCCCTTGCTGGCTGTTTGCAACTCGAGGGCAGGGCGGAGCTAGTTGCTAAGCTCCCGCCCCCTCCCATTGTTGGCTGTGACAGGGGGTGGAAGCTTAGCACACCAGTGTAGTGGCCCAGAACGTCTATTCCTGGCCCTTCCATAAATGTCATACGTCATGTCTTTTGTATGGATGCACTGTGCAAACTGTCTTGTTGCTTGTTATGTGTATTGCACAACTGCAGCAGATGAAGGGTTAATGTCTGCATGAGACTGGGAGATGTCTGCAAATGTATCAATTTATGTCCTGTCATGTGGTATGTTAGAATCTATAAGTATGAGTGCTTGAGAGCAAGGTGTGGTTCATCATCTTCAACGGTAGAGAGGAGTGGAGTGCCGGAGGTATCTTCAACCATAGGTGTGCCGTCAGGGATCGTTGAGGTTGCAATAGCCCTGCGCTTGAGGGGGCCCAGAGGATGCTCTCCGCCATATACAAAAACACATTCAGGTTGCGCTATCGGCAGGCGCGTGATTAGTGCAGTCCGGCCGACAGCACGAGCGAGAGGAGAGAGGAGAAGGGAGAAGGAAGGACTCAGAGGGCGGACAGGGGAAGGGGGAAGAGGAGCAGCGATGTGGGAGTGAGGGACGCAGACACAGGCGCACAGCACGGCAATGTATGGCATGGAGTAGAGCAGAGATGATTATGTCATCTACCTGCTGCTCCCATCCTGCTTACACTATGTACAGCTACTCTCCTCACACAAAGAAGTGGTCCAAGCCCTGGGGTATCTATCTATCTCATATCTATCTGAGAAGGTACAGGTCCATAAAATGGAAGAATCTGTCTCAAAATGGCCGCTATCTATCTATCTATCGATCTATCATATCTATTTCTATCAATCTATCTCTCATAATTATCTATCTATCATATCTATTTCTATTTATTTATCTATCTAATGTCTATCACATCTATATATATCTCTCATCTATCAATCTATCTATCTTTCACTCTCATATCTATCTATCTTATATATCTCATAATTCTCTCTCATATCTATCTATCTCATACCTATTTCCCTCTCTCTCATATATATCTATCTTTCTCTGATATCTATCTATTTCTCTTTTTCTGATATCCATCTCTCTGTCTCTCATAATTATCTCTCTCATATCTCTCTATCTCTCACTCTCTCTCATATCTATCTACCTATCTATCTAATATCTATCTATCTCTATCTCTCATATCTATTTATCTCTCCTTCTCTCATCTATCTATCTATCTAATATCTAGCTATCTCTCTTTCATATCTCTCTCTCTCATATCTATCTATGGCTGGTATAAGTCATACATCCCCCTGTATGTGTTGCACACTTTACACACAATTACAAAGTGCGTCAAAAACACATGTGCTTTTTAATAGTCTATGCAGTTTCTTAAAAACGTATGTGGTCTTTCAAAACCGCATGCAGTTTTTTAAAATGTGTTTTTCTTTATTGTGGTTCAAAAGTGCAACAAAAAACAGGAATACGCCCTAAGGCCACTCACACATTCGTTCAGAAAACGCAGCTTGAAAACGTGGCATTTTTACCGTAATTTCGAGCGGCGTTTTTAAACGTATCGTACAATGTTTGACAGCGCTTTTTAATGCACCCCATCATTGTGATGGGTCAGGAGGTGCATTAAAAACTGTGAAAATGCAAAAATAGAACAGACAGCTCTTGAAGATTGCGCCAATAGAAACACCGCGTTTGAGCACAGGTATGAGTAACACCATTAAAATCAATTGGAGCATTGTAACGCTTTTAGCACGGCGCTCGGGACGCCGCGCTAATAATGGTAAAAAGTGTTGTGTGTGTGTGAGAGTGGCCTAAGGTGCTGCAAACCAATTTTCATGTAGTGTAGGAAATGAGTCACGTGTGGAAAGATTACACCAAGGGGCTAGTTCGTGTATGGAAATTCATTTTACAGCTGTATGCAGCACTTTTTAGATATAGGTAGGGGGGAAAGGAGGTTGGGTGGAGGCCCGGGGGTGAGGGGGCCCGAGCTGAACTTTTGCATCTGGGCCCCTGAGCCTTTAGGTATGCCCCTGCCTTCGACCCTTATGTGGTGAAGAGTGATGGAAGAGGAAGAGCGGTTTCCTGAGGGCCCCAATGCCAGGAACCATTAGAGAGTGAAGAGAGAGAGAGCATGAGCAGTGAAGAAAGTCAAGACCACCGTGCAGAGGTACTTCAAAACGTGAGTGTCTGTGGAGAGTTTGCCCCTTTCCCTTCCAGGAGCGGTACCATACAGATAACGAGGACAGTAGGGCTGATATCATCCTGTGTATACTCTCTGAGAAAGTTTCCCCTTCCAGGAGCGGTACCATACAGATAACGAGGACTGGAGGACCGGCATCATCCTGAGTTCCTCCCTGACCTCCCTTCTTCTGCCTTGCCTGCACCAGTGTGTTTTCACGTTGTACAAGTGTCAAAGTTTACAGTAAAGTTTTACCAGGCCCTGACCATTCCAGGGACTGAGATACTTAAACACTAAAGCGTGTGTGGACTCTCTTTATTATCACTGAGTTTCATTCCGGTGAGTAAAAGGACGGTTGCGTCACGTGACCATCTAAAGTTCTATGGCATGTGTATTGGCCATCCCTTTACTAGGGGTGTCCGGAAGAGTCCCAGTGATGCTCTGGTTGAAGCTGCATGTGTCTGTCTGGGGAGGAGTCTGGTAAGTGCCACCGTGACTACTGACAGCTTTACCCTCCCAACTCCTCAGCGTATGCCCCGTGTCCTGAGCTATCCTTCAGGATGCTGCACTATCTCCCACCTCCTCCCTTTGCCAAGAGACGGTGAGGGGGAGACATAGTTTAGCAGAGCTAAACTATCTCTCCCCCGCTAAATAGCATTGCGGGCTTGGCGTATATGCGAGATTTGTGTGCCCGTTCACACGTTTTTACATCGCCAGCGGGCGAACGTTAAAACACCAATGCCCATGTGAATAAGCCCTAGTGGAGTATATGTTGACATGTGTGCAAAATGTGCCTCTATACAAAGAGTTGGGTGGTATGGCTAAACCAAATGGTTGGGTTTAGGTAAAATGATTATCGCCAGTGCACAAAACTGTACAGATAATTGCAGTCCACTAGTGATAAATATACAGAGTGATGAATATGAGGGTTTTGGCATCCAGAAGCATAAGAGATGCAACGGAACTGTAATTTTATAATTGTATGATTCTAGACATATTATTCTCTCTTTATTGGCAGGTGAATGTCCCATATAACTCCATAATGACATGGTGGGATAAACTTGCAACTGAAATTCAGCAATAAAAAAGGAAGAAAATAATAAAAACCTTAAAAGCAAATTATAAATCAGAAGCAGTTTCGGTTGGAGCCAAGACAATTCCGTGTCCCCAATAACAGAGAGTAAACTGTGAGGGACCTTTCAGACAGGAGGAATATTATGCAACAGCATTGCAGAATATGCCATCCCTGAATTCTGCACCAATATCCACACTGCTATCTGCGGATTGCCCGCAGGATTTAGCTATTTTCAATTCTGCGCCAAAATCCGCACATTAGCAGTGTGGATCTTGGTGCTGAGTATTCCGCAGGGGGGCATAGACTCCACAACACTCTTACGGAACATTCCACCCTGTGTGAAGGGTCCTCAGTGTCATCAGACTGATGGAGTAGACTGCCTAGACCACAGAATAACTGATAAAGTTCATAAAATAAAGTAGATTAGCAGCAATTTGATAATGTGTCCTGCTATGTTTCAGTATAGATAATAACATTTATCCACCGTAGCACATGCTGATACGAAGAACAAACTAAGTCAATGAGATGGCAGCATCTGCTTCTACTCCTATGTGTTGGCTTTGTTGTATGGATCTATGGGGGTATTAAAAATTCAATTTAAAAAATCCATTTATATTCCCTTATAAATTAAAGTGAGACTGTCAGCATCTAGTACCGTGTTTCCCTGAAAATAAGACAGTGTCTTATATTAATTTTTGTTCAAAAAGGTTTAACTTTTTTACATGTATAGCTGCCTGGACACTATGCAAATTGACTTTTTAAATTAAAGGGGTTGTCCCGCGCCAAAACGTTTTTGGTTTTTTTTCAATAGCCCCCCCGTTTGGCACGAGACAAACCCGATGCAGGGATAAAAAAAAACGGGTAGTATTTACCCGAATCCCCGCGCTCCGGTGACTTCTTACTTACCTTGTGAAGATGGCCGCCGGGATCTTCACCCTCGGTGGACCGCAGGTCTTCTGTGCGTTCCATTGCCGATTCCAGCCTCCTGATTGGCTGGAATCGGCACACGTGACGGGGCAGAGCTACGAGGAGCAGCTCTCCAGCACGAGCGCCCCATTCAACACAGAGAAGACAGGACTGCGCAAGCTCGTCTAATCGGGAGATTAGACGCTGAAAATTAGACGGCACCATGGAGACGAGGACGCTAGCAACGGAACAGGTAAGTGAATAACTTCTGTATGGCTCATAATTAATGCACAATGTACATTACAAAGTGCATTAATATGGCCATACAGAAGTGTATACCCCCGCTTGCTTTCGCGGGACAACCCCTTTAACTGTTACTAGGGCTTAATTTTGGAGTAGGGCTTATATTTCAAGCATCCTCAAAAAGCCTGAAAAATCATTTTGCATCCTCAAAAATTCTGGAAAATCATGCTATGTCTTATTTTCAGGGTATGTCTTATTTTCAGGGAAACAGGGTAGGTGGACCTCTCACTGAAATTTGAAATCATGGTCGTCTGAAACCTGTCATGCAGAGCTCACTTTAAGGGATCTTTCACATGAGATGGAATATTCTGCAACAGAATTGCGGAATATGCCATTCTGGAACTCGGCAGCAAAATTTGTGCAGTTAACTGCGGATTTTGATTCTGAATTCTGCTATTTTCAGTGCCGCAACACAATGTGCACATTAGCGGTGTGCATTTTGCAGCTAAATAGTCCGCAGGAGGGCATATTCCGTAACAGTGTTGTGGAATATTCTGTCCCATGTAAAGTTGTGAGTTGGCCACTGATGTTATGCAAAACAGATGGGATGGATGGGACACTTCATCTACCAAGTTGTACGGCCATTGAACATACTGCAAGCCATAGTGCCGCGTGTACTGGGGAAAAATGTCATTGAAGGTATTACCACCCACACTGGATAGCACAGTGGCCGCCCACGGATACTTAATGATCACAGCCAGAGGTGCCAACAGACAAGCAACTCTAGCAGAGATCATATCCACATTCAATACAGTAGGCTTCACATGTATATCTCACAGGTCAGCGCAGTGTTTATTAGCTTCCATCTTACATGAGAGCAAAAGACCAACCAGAGTGCCTCAGGTAATACCACCACACTAGGCATAGCAACCTCAGGAGCCAACTGAACTCAAGAGGACTGGCAAAATGTGGCGTGGTTCGAGAGTCATGGTAGCGATTGTCATGAGCTGATGGTAGGGTTTGTGCATGACACAGACACCATGAAGCCATTGACCCCAGTGCATGCTAGTGGTGGTTCTGTACTGGTGTGGAAGTGTGTTCTTATGGCATGGTCTGCCTAAATATGTCATTGGCCAGTGTCTGCTATATTGCACTGCTTGGTGATCATTTGCCCTTCATAGACTTCATGTACCCCCACAATGATGGGATATTTAAGCAGGATAATGCAGCGTGCCATCAGGCCTAAGTTGCTCATAATTAATTCAAAAAGCATTCTGGATAGTTCCTAAAAAATGGTGTGACCTGCATGTTCGCCTGACATGAGCCCAATTGAGCATTTATGGGATGTGGCGGAGAGGTCCAATCACACCCAAGATCCTGCACCTGCAAATACTACAGACCTGTGGGTGGCTATCCAGACGACATGGCTCAGCACCCCTACAGACATCTTCCATCCACTTGTGAAATCTATGCCAGGTCAATTTACTGCACTTCACAGGGATAGAGTGGGTCCTACAAAGTCTTAGTGCCTGTCTCATTTTTTGGCATATCAGTGAGGTCACAAAATAGTAGTTGATTTTAAATGGAAACTATTTGTAAAGCATTTTTACGTCACACTGTATTGTGCTCTTCTTCCTATAAATATATTTTCCTTGACAATAGAGTGTATCCCTACACAGTATGGAACATATTCTGTATGGTAACACCCAGTTATTTCAAGTTTTATTTTCAGGGAAATACTATTAACAATATATGCTCAGGATAGGCCATCAATAGTTGCTCAGCTAGGGTCCATCACTCAGGACCCCAGGCGATCAGCTAATCTGGTGCCCACTGTCAGGGCTGCAATACACAAGAGTACAACGCAGGAGCTGCTGCTCCAACCCCTGTGTAGTGGCCAGAGCTTGTAACTGCAGGTGCAGTTCTCATTAAAACGAAGCAGCTTCTACTCCTTAACCCTATGTGTAACAGCACTGACAGCGGGCACCTGATCAGATGAATGACCTTAGTCCAGAGTGGCGGACTCCAAACCATTTATTGATGACTTATCCGGAGGATAGATCCCTGTAAAACCCCTTTAATGTATTTATGCATTTCCAGGAGGAATAGCAGAGGAATGATAAAATACAGAGTTCTGCTCAAGCTTACAATGCATCAATTGTAAGCAATACTCTGCTAGAAACAGGGGCATCAGCTGAAATCTTTCTCCTGTTCTAGACTCCAAACTGTTCTTACTTACACACATGCACTGTAGCAAGCTCCAGGAGGATTGGGTCAGTAGGATGCCTCTTGGGCTGCCCATACCAACAGTTCAGCAAGGATCGCAGAGACAGGCAGCTGTCTCATGGACTGATGGTGACATTTTGCTCCCCAATTGAATTAATATCAGTCTAACTAGTTGGCACATAGCAATGAGTTAGACTGCATTTTTCCTGGATCAGGTGGAAAACCTGCCCAAACTCAAAGAAATGACATCATTTTGGAATATGGAGACCTCAAAAGAATAGTTACTTTTGATCTTTTTTATTATTGAATTGCTTCTAATGCTAAATACTTGTCAATGTATGAACATGTTCTGTATGTAGCTACTTGGGATAATGTCTCTATCTATCTATCTATCTATCTATCTATCTATCTATCTATCTATCTATCTATCTATCTATCTATCTATCTATCTATCTATCTAACCACTACAAAATAATAGTATATCACTTTGTGTGCCGCTCTTGTGCTCAGTTGGTGACACTTCAGTTTAGATGGATGTATACTGTATAACAACCATAGTAGTGTAACAATGGATGTAATATAATGGTGTAATAAGCAGCATAACAGGATTACTAGTCAGGAGTCACTTCATATGAATCCTTCCATCACAATACACAAGTTTATTCACAGCAGAAAGTTCCGGTGAATTGTGATCCAGCATTCTCGTTGGCTTCTTGCATTGCTGGAGCTGCAGCTGTTCTGTGAATGGACTGGCCCTTGTCACCAGGCTGCCTGCATTATGTCATTATATTATCACTAATTAGCTGGAGGTGTTATCTGTAGCCGGGTTCATGCTAATTGAATGAGTGGAGCAAGAGGCATCAGCAGAGATCTGACTGCAACCTATGGAGGGAAAGGCTAGAAAACACGACAATGACATAGAATGGAAACTTTTAGAGATACAAATCATTATGGACATTGTAGAGTAGCAAAAACTGAGAGCACTCTCAATGCCGCACTCCACACTAAACTGATAATGGTAATTATGTTGCTGTTACAATTGTATCATCTTTTGTGTACAAATTACTAATGCATAAATACAATTACAACTAGTACTAGCAATACATCGTTAGAATGGTCATCCATATTATTATTAAAATAGTATTATTTTAAGACGGTTTATAGATACAATATTTGTGAACACTAACTTCTATTAATAAAAATATTTGATCACTCATTGGTCATTCTGAATACAAAGGTAGAATATTGGTTCTGGTATATAGCAGTATACAACTTTTAGAACTATGCTAGACCTATACAAATAATTCACATGTAGTATTATATCATCTGCATGGGCACATAGTCTGTACTATAATATATATGTATAGCAAAATTAGCAAACATGACTAAATCTCCATCCATACATCATCTTGACGTCAGATGTTCTTCCATCCAGATGATCAGATGTCACATTCATGGAAAGATTTTTTTTCTCTAATTGCCGCATTGAATAACAACATTTCATTAATAACGACTTTCCAGAGAGTAATCGTTATAATTGCATGAGCCCCATCGATATGGACTCTTCTTATTGTATCACATATTAATGCATATTACTGAAAATTCAGCAAGCAACAATCTATGATAAACGAAATCTAAGCTATTACAAATGTAAGAGAGGGGACTGGTATCATAATGAGCCTGGTATAATATATGCAATGTCTGCAGCACCTCTGACCGATTATTGTGTACAGGTGGGACTGGTCCGCAGGTGGAAGAAGTGGTGAGCCTATAGGTAGAGCTGAGGGTACAGGCTGGTGAGGGGCAGAGTCTCCCGGGCTGGGCATCTTGTTATAATTAGCTCAGGGACTGTCTGCAGTGAGGAGGAGCAGCCCCCAGCCCCTGCCAGTGCCCGCATCTATCTCCCCAGCCAGCACTGACATTGACGAGGCATCAGCTGGACCTGAAGCAGCAGCCTCATCAGCAGCAGCGCAGTACCTATAGAACAGCAGCCTATAGCCCTCCTGTGTATAGAGAGTGCCGGGCACCAGGTACTGTATACAGCACTGCTCCTCTCATCACCAGCATCATCAATCACCAGTACAGCACCTATAGAGAAGAGAGTGCCGGCCACCAGGTACTGTATGCACTACTGCTCCCATTCTATACAGACAAGACTGATGTAGAGCCATTATTATTACATATCTGCTCCTGGTCCCTATAATCGCCACCGGTAGCTCTATGAGGTTCTATCTTTTTACTTATTGGTGCCGATTACAATGAAGCACCTCAAAAAGTGCATGACTATCCATTATCCATGTTACGAATTGTAACAATTAATGATACCTGTTAAAAGCCGCAAAAATAATTCCTGCCTAAATCCTGAAGAATTGAAAAGATTCATTTTATATTATATACTTCTGCATCATGTTACACCCCCTTATTTATATAGTATATATGGATGGATAGAACAGATTGATGGATAGATATTTTTTTCCTCTATTATTTAGCTAATTTCGTTTCCTTCTGACATGATGTAGTGTTTGTACTGTTTTTATCTGTACTATAACTGTGGTACCACCCAGCTATGTTCAGATTCTGCAGCCTCCTATCCATAATATAATAGTGAGTGTACATATCAGGATCATCCACACATCTCATCACCTCCACGTGTACCCTATACCTGTGCAGAGCCTGCCGCCATCTGATGGACCGAAAAACGATCACATTGTATACATACAGAATCCTGTATATTGTTTATCTATCTATTTATCTAACCACACACGCACCTATACTGCACGTATGTATATTAAAAGCATATATGTACTATGTAAGATAAATATGTCAGCTCTAAAATAAATACATGCACACTTCGACACTTATAGCGTATAATGCAAATACCAATGTAGGCGTAATGTATATGATTTACCTATAGCTCTGACCACTTATGTATTGTAGATTTCGGGCATGTTTATTGCTACAGTTATCAGATTGCACTATATAGGAGTGTACATATTGCTCTTTTTTTTCTTCGTGCAGTATTGTGTGCATGTCTATGTGTGTGTATATATATATATATATATATATATATATATATATATATATATATATACATTGGACACATTGTGGACCATGATACATTAGACATATATATATATATATATATATATATATATATATATATATATATATATATATATATATAATGTGTGTGTATATAGCTTTCCGGTATTAGGGTCCACTGTTCCCCTCCCGGTGTCAGTGTTGCCCCCGCATCGTGCCATTAGAATAACACAGGGGGCTTCACGGTGCAGTGATCAGCCGCCTCCGGCCACACATAATGATGTGTTTATGGCCAGTGATAGGACACCTGGATATCCTCCACACATTCATTATTACAATATTACAATCACCAGTCTGTCACTGTATATATATATATATATATATATATATATATATATATATATATATATATATATATATATATATATATATATATATATATACATTTGCACATACCTCTAATTGTATTAACAGAAAAAGGTACATATAGATCACAAAGGTACATATAGATTACATAAGGGAAATGATGTAATTTAGCATCTATAATTTTATTATATGCAATATATAGTGTATAAAGTACAGTTTGCAATCAAATCGAATACGGATACTGTAATATAACATGAATTGTGCAATAGAATGTAATGTCATATGTAGCATGTATATGTAAAATAGAGGTATTTACTCTCACATGTAGAATGTTCTGGTTATGTGGTATGAACGAATGAGGCATTATCGTATTCCAAAACTGATGAACGTAGGATTATATGCGGTGTATGTGGGTTCTGACATCATTTATACGAAATTTGATAATATAATACTTCATACACATTTTCGTTGTCAGATTTATTATATTTTATTAGCACCAGAGAAACAATAGACAAATAGGCAAGCAAACAGATACACAGATGGATAGATACAGGGCACTGCATTATCTGGAGCTATGACAATTGTCCTATTGTACCCTGATTATATATATATATATATATATATATATATATATATATATATATATATATATATATATATATATAATATCCCCATGCCCATGAGGCATGTAAACCATAATGAATTCTATTAGCCTGGGTTGACTTATAACAGTTGTGTCATGTCTATTATTAAAGATGTGAATACATTTAATATTACATAAAGGTTTCCTTTTCTTTCTTGATACACTGTGAGAACAGGGGAGGATTTGTCCCATGAGCTAATAACTAAATATTCCTAGGTACCTGCTTACTTGACTAGTATTAGCTAGTGTGCTGTATATTAGGGTGCCCATGTAGATGTGGGGAGTGATCACACAGTCAGGGGCCAACACGATGACCCTAGGATTTATTATTATTACAGCCCCGATCAGCCTCTGTACTGTATATGTGTATGAGGCCGCTCATTTTATGTAATGATGGGATAAACTGCTGCATCGTGCTCAGCCTGAATTCATGTGGCATATACAAGGAACAGATCATTTCATCATATCCGATCCTACTCATTTCTATGGGAGTCATACTGATACAGAGATATTGTCTGTTTACCACCCTGTTATAAGGATGCTTTAAATTCTGTACAACTGGAGTCAGAAAAGCTTGAAAAGCTGATACAAACCAGTATTACATTCTAGATGTTCATTTATAGAAATCACTTGCACCACAGAGAAATACGTCGATTATAAGACTAGCCATGTATGTGCAATACCTCTCCAGGACCCCAATACTGTCCCCACAAACTAGTTGTGGAGGCAGGTAACAGTAACACTATAGGTCCCATAAAAGAACAAGGTCTATACAGTACCTGTAGAAGCATCACTACTCCCCCTATTACTGTGTGACAGCGGCAAGAAGGATGATACAGCACCAACCATACCTGCTGGTGATGTGTGTGAATATATATATATATATATATATATATATATATATATATATATATATATATATATATATATATATATATATATACACACATGCATTTCTTTAGGAAGACCCAATATTGCATAATAGCATTGAAAAGTGCTCTTCTAGGGGGCGGGCTCTGAGATTTTTGGGAATTTGTCCCATATGCATACTCCTGTATATGGTGAAACTGATAATCTGGCAAAAGGAAGAGGTGGTCTTTTGGACGGATGGATCGATGGATGGATGGAGAGGTTTCACTGACTATATATTTGCTATCATTATACAGGTGATGGGTACTCATATGTGCTGCTTCTCACCCAACTAATCACTTCCTATACACCCAGAACAAAGTGCTTCTGTAATTCGGGACAGATCTAATCAGTTGTCATCAAAAGCAAAAGTTTGGAAATCCACATATTTTATCAATATGTCAATTTATTTGTTTATTAGTCAATCAATCTCTGTATCTACTGAGCTAACACATACTTAAACTGTTTCACAATTCAATCTGTCTATATTCTGCATCTATATGTCTGTCGGTCTGTCTGATCACATATACGCAGAATTGTAAATCTTTCATGTGCATAGTAACACTCCCTTCCTGCTCACATATATCATATACACAAGTCCCTGGTGTGTGCCGGCTCTCTCCATCCATGGATCCTCACAACTCAGGCACAACGTTTTGCAGATCATGATGTGCACTTGGCTCCTCTCATAGTACTCACAGCTTCCTGCTCTCCATCCCCCAGCTGTGTCACTGCACTAAGGAGCTCAGTCCCTGCTGAATAGGAAACACTTGACTTAGTGCATGCACCGAGATTACATGTGCATATACACACTGCATAACAATAATTAATAATATGATGCATTTGCTTATATTAGCTATGTGATATTAAATACTCTTGTATAAAAAAAGACAAAAGTATTATAGAGGTGATATCTTTACTGGTAACCAGAAAAATTCTATATATAAGCTTTGGTGGCTACTTAAAGGGAACTTGTGCTTGAACATGCTGTCCATTCTGTAGGCATTATGTTATAGAGCAGGAGGGGCTTAGCAGATTTATGGTTTTATGGGGAAAGATTCACTATAACTTTTTTATTTTGCTCATTTATATCTCTGTTCATTTTAAGCTGAACAGTCCAATGGGAGGTCTTTTCAATGACTGGCAGCTATCTTTGTAGGTACAGTCATTCACAGATAGCTGTCAATCACTGATAGGACCGCCCATTGGACTGTTGAGCTCAGAATGAACAGAGATATGAATAAGATACAAGTTTTACTGAATCTTTCCTCATGAAACTAAATATCAATCTGCTCAGCTCCTCCTGCTCTATGAAATAATGTCTGCAGTTTAGACAGCATTTTGGACAGATTCCCTTTAACCCCCTTCATCAGACTTTAGAAAGGCATCAAAAGCATGACGAAGGGGCAATAATTAGCCTCCAAAGCTTGCATATATATTTTTTTCTGATTAGCCAATAAAGTTATCACCTCAATAATACTTTTGTCTTTTTTTTATACAAGAGTATATAATATTGCAAGGATTTTCTGGCTAACAAGGTACAAAACCATTTTTACTGTAAAATATGCATGTAAAAGAGGCAAAAGAAGGGAGATCAGCACAAGATGGGATCTGGCAAAAAGTCAGGAAGCTTCTTAAGGACTTTCATAAGTGACAAAAGATCAGCATCCTGCAGAGGTGTTGGGAAATAAGCTCCAGCCGTGTAAAAAGCTGCTATTTTTTAGTGTGTGTGGGACGAGAGTGAAAGAGAGAATCAAGCTCCTGCTAATAACCAGACACAAGAGCTCACACTCATATTCCTATACACATTCTAGTACAGAAGATGCTGTTTTATTTGATTGTTGGAAAGTTTCAGTCTCTGACACCTCTGATGGTCACATACAAGTTGGGGGACTTCATGTTGCAGCACTACATTCTCAGTTTTGAGAGGAGAAATATCAAAATCCTGGCCCTTTACTTATACTAAGACACAAGACGTGACCTTCTGAGTTGCAGATCTACAGATAGAAGTGATGTCACCTTGCACATCAGTATCTTTCCCTGTCTGAGGTAATGAGGAGGGGGCTCTGCCCCCTTGTCACCACTTGTCCATCAGGGAAAGCTCCACTAGTGCATGACAACCTTTTGTTTTGCTTAACAAAATCCGGGCCCCTCCTACCCAATGATCAGGAATGGGTTGGTTTGAGCTCTCACACAAATTGGTGGTGGGCTCTACAGGAAGCTGTGCTGACCAAGTGTTGGAAGGCTGAGAAGCATCAGGACAGAGTAGGCTTCCTCACTAGCCTGTGTCTGCTGAGGAGGACTGCTGACAGAAGTTGTGCTAAGTTATCCCACCACCACCACCATCATCATCATCATCACCACCACCACATAACATGCTCTATGGCTGATTGTGCTGCCTTGTGATACTTCCAGGAGGAGATCACTCAAACTTACTACCCGACCTTCCTCTGTGTGTGGATGCTGGAAGAAACGTTGGGGTTCTGTATATGGAAATTGTGGGGTGCAGAACAGAAGAAAGTGCCTATCCCTTCCGACCAGCAGCCATGCTCTTCCATGGGATAACCGGGGGACATATACAAGGGATCATGGAAGAGATGGAAAGAAGGTCCAAGTCAGCAGATAGCCGCCTAGCCAAAACTATCCAGGTCAATGGCAGAGAAACAGTGAGTACAGCCTGTTACACAGTGTCATTCAAATTATCTATCTATCTATCTATCTATCTATCTATCTATCTATCTATCTATCTATCTATCTATCTATCTATCTATCATTTCAATACTTTTCATTTAAACACTAAGCAAAAATGTAATAGTGTATTATGCGTATATCTATTTCATATACCTAACATTTAATCCTTCTATATATCATTTTGTCTCCTATTTATCTATGTAATTAAGACAATTTAATATCCACATAATTATCTATCTAGTAATATTTCGATGCCAGAGCAGTAAAATGGAAGCATCAGCCGGAGATGCTCTGGAGGTATAATATACAACCCATATTATTCCCCAGTGTTATGTGGTCATACATAACATATATCATCATTGTAAAAGACTTGCAATAATGAAATCACGCTAAATATTCAATACACAGCTATCAAAAATCCATTTTACATGTTTCTATATCTTTCTGCAGTGAACACATCTAATATAGCATTCTCTCTGCTACTCTGCATTTAATTCCAGCATATTATAACATTAAAAACTAAAGAAATGTAAAATAATTCTGTTGCTCTATTTCACATCAAATATTAATGCTATTATTCGGCAGATTTTTATTCTACCTTACAAATCCTCAAGTGCAATATCGTTGTACACATGATGTACAGATTGTTCCAGAAATGTGTAATAGCTGGATACAAAGCATAATATAATATCCCTCATGCTAATAATAATTGTAATCGCTTCACACCTTTTATTATATTAAAGAATCTATTTCTTTACATGATTTATTCATTTTGTTTTGTTGGAGGACATTATGGTATATAGGAAAATATGTCTACTTCTATTTATGTTTGCCTTTAGAAATATATAATCTAATATTTAATGTATTGTGATGTAATAAATCTGACACGTTATGATTTAATACATGCATTTAAATATTAACAATGAGAGTAGGTCACATAATTCTTCCTTGAAAAAAAGTATTACTCTGTTCAGTAAATGTCACTAAATTATATGATTTCTATTATTTTGCATTTATTTTAGGATCATTATCAGGTTCTGTTGAAAAAAAAATCCAATGCTGGTGTTAGTTTAATAAACAAAATCATAGTTGCATTATAAACATACAAATAATGTAAAGTAAAATCAACCCCTGAAAGGATGACAATGTTAATTGGGGTCAGTATAAAAAAGAGATTAGACAGAGATCAAGCCTCATTAGTGGATAAGGGATATTTTTCCTACTTTAATAAGCTCTCTGGGGAGATATCCAGACAGATACTAATGTGTTAATACCTCTGAATTCGAAGGATCTGTAGGCTTTATAAGCAGTGTCTCAATCAAACCAGAAGAAAGAATCAGTATTTGTGGAGAGTGAATCCAGCAGAAAGGACTTTAGGAAACATCTAATTATTTGTCTGCAAAGCTATATGTAGTGTTACTACTACACTATGGGTTTTATTGGAGTGATGATGGGGGTCTCAACAAGAAGGGTATGACTGGATGGCAGTATAAACTGAAAGCTTCATTCGAAAACTGGTGGCATTAAAGAGACAGGGTTTTAAATATTTTTTTAATGTATTTTTTTTAGATTTTACTTGCCTTCTGAAGACAATAAGTGTGTATCTATAAAGGATTACTCCATGAATATGTGAAGGTGTCATTTTAATGTATAGGTGAAGGTGAAGGCTGTACAACTACTTTGCATAAGTTTATCCAATCAATTTCCTGGTGTAGCAAGGACTCTAT